>NC_141550.1:70022500-70177500 GCF_021556685.1 Rattus norvegicus
CAGTTTAGTGAAGCACACAGGAGCCAGGCAGTGTCTCATGTTAAGAAACGCATTGTAGGGGCTGGGGATTTAGCTCAGTGGTAGAGCGCTTACCTAGGAAGCGCAAGGCCCTGGGTTCGGTCCCCAGCTCCGAAAAAAAAAGAACCAAAAAAAAAAAAAAAAAAGAAACGCATTGAAACGAAGTGAACAAAACACAAAACAACTGAAAAAAGAACAAGAAAAATACTGGGCAAATCACCAAGTTAGTAGGATAGTAATGTGTTGCTTCCTCTTGATGCTCATTTTACAATAAACATGCCCATTCATTCAAAACCTACCTTCTAATGTGCTCTTAGGTTTCAATGGTGCCTCTATGCTCTAAATCAATGCACAGAGCACTCCTATTGTGCCATGTGTCTAAAAATAAGATCTGCACATTGTAGTTGGCTACTAAATCTTATCCATAGCTTGCCTTTCATGATCCAGTATTAAGGTTGACTTTAGATGTTTAAAATATTGTGATAATAAGGAAGGCAATAGGGAGAGGAAAATAAGAAGGAAAAAAAAGAAAGGGAGGCAGTAAGGTAGAGGAGAGGAAGAAAGAAAATCAGTAAGATAGAACAAGTACATGATGGCTCAGCAGCTAATGCCAAGCCTGAGATGCTGAGATCAAACCCTGAACTTACATGGTCGAAGAAGAGAATCAATTCATGTAGGTGGTCCTCCAACGCTCACCTACGGTCACACATATACACAAAATACATATATATATATAACTTTGAAAGTCAGCAAGGAAGAATAAGAGACAGAAGTATAAAGAACAAAACCAACAGACAACAAAAGGAGTGAGGAAGAGAAAAAAGAAACCCATGGTTTGTATCTCAACCTTATCTCACTGTACCTAAATGAGGATTCTCACTGACTAGTAGACATCCTAACACTGGATCATGCCTAGTCAATAAGGACTCAAACTCATGTTAAAATATTGCTTTATACCAGAGAAAATAGCCCATATTTTGATTTATTACCAGGAAAAACCGCAATAGGATGAGCAGAGAAAGTAGTAAATGGCCTTTGTATCAATGGCATTTGGAATTTACCAGTGATCTTTTGTGGGTGTGAGATAAACAGATGGAATTGTAAAGAACAGTATTATGGGTAACATTGGCAGTTTAACAGGATCTAAAATCAGCTAGGAGATAAACATCTGGGCATGTCTATAATGAGGTATCTCAATTGAGTTAGTTGAATGGGAGAATAACTCTAACTGTGTTTGGGCCTATCCCATAGGCTGGGGTCCAGGTTAGAAAATAAAGAGAAGGCATCTACATGTATGTCTTTTCTTCCTGACTGTAAACATACAGTGACCAGCTCCTTCTGCCAGGATTTCCTCCCTGCAATGGTCTGAACCCTTAAACAGTGAGTCAAAACAAACATTTCCTTCTATAGTTCTTCTCCCAGATATTGTGTCACAGAAATAAGAAAAGTTAAAAAAAATATGGACTGTTACACTTTAAATTTCAGAACTAAGAAGTCATCTAATGGACAGCCTCCTCTAAGTCCCTAACGGTATTAAATTTCAGATTAGAAAGAAAACAAAGTCTAATCACCTTTTTGTTATCCCAACACTCAGATGACTTTGCATGGTGTTAATAAACCATCTGCCATCGATCCATGCTTATCACCCTGTACAAAGCTTAAGTCCAAGTGGATCAAGGACCTCCACATAAACCAGATACTCTCAAACTAATAGAAGAAAAAAGTGGGGAAGCATCTCGAACACGTGGGCACTGGAGAAAATTTCCTGAACCAAACACCAATGGCTTATGCTCTAAGATCAAGAATCAACAAATGGGATCTCATAAAACTGCAAAGCTTCTGTAAGGCAAAGGACACTGTGGTTAGGACAAAACGGCAACCAACAGATTAGGAAAAGATCTTTACCAATCCTACAACAGATAGAGGCCTTATATCCAAAATATACAAAGAACTCAAGAAGTTAGACCGCAGGGAGACAAATAACCCTATTAAAAATGGGGTTCAGAGCTAAACAAAGAATTCACAGCTGAGGAATGCCGAATGGCTGAGAAACACCTAAAGAAATGTTCAACATCTTTAGTCATAAGGGAAATGCAAATCAAAACAACCCTGAGATTTCACCTCACACCAGTGAGAATGGCTAAGATCAAAAACTCAGGTGACAGCAAATGCTGGTGAGGATGGGGAGAAAGAGGAACACTCCTCCATTGTTGGTGGGATTGCAGACTGGTACAACCATTCTGGAAATCAGTCTGGAGGTTCCTCAGAAAATTGGACATTGAACTGCCTGAGGACCCAGCTATACCTCTCTTGGGCATATACCCAAAAGATGCCCCAACATATAAAAAAGACACGTGCTCCACTATGTTCATCGCAGCCTTATTTATAATAGCCAGAAGCTGAAAAGAACCCAGATGCCCTTCAACAGAAGAATGGATACAGAAAATGTGGTACATCTACACAATGGATTATTACTCAGCTATCAAAAGCAATGACTTTATGAAATTCATAGGCAAATGGTTGGAACTGGAAAATATCATCCTGAGTGAGGTAACCCAATCACAGAAAAACACACATGGTATGTACTCATTGGTAAGTGGCTATTAGTCCAAATGCTTGAATTATCCAAGAGGCACAGAACACATGAAACTCAAGAAGGATGACCAAAATGCGAATGCTTCCCTCCTTCTTTAAAAGGGGAACAAGAATACCCTTGGCAGGGAATAGGGAGGCAAAGTTTAGAACAGAGGCAGAAGGAACACCCATTCAGAGCCTGCCCCACATGTGCCCCATACATATACAGCCACCCAATTAGACAAGATGGATGAAGCAAACAAGTGCAGGCTGACAGGAACCAGATGTAGATCTCTCCTGAGACACAGCCAGAATACAGCAAATACATAGGCGAATGCCAGCAGCAATCCACTGAACTGAGAACGGGACCCCCATTGAAGGAATCAGAGAAAGGACTGGAAGAGCTTGAAGGGGCTCGAGACCCCATATGAACAACAATGCCAACCAACCAGAGCTTCCAGGGACTAAGCCACTACCCAAAGACTATACATGGACTGACCCTGGACTCTGACCTCATAGGTAGCAATGAATATCCTAGTAAGATCACCAGTGGAAGGGGAAGCCCTTGGTCCTGCCAAGACTGAACTCCCAGTGAACGTGATTGTTGGGGGGGAGGGTAGTAATGGGAGGAGGATGGAGAGGGGAGCAACTATACAGAAGGGGAAGGGGGAGGGTTTAAGGGGATGTTGGCCTGGAAACCGGGAAGTGGAATAACAATCGAAATGTAAATAAGAAATACTCCATTTAATAAAGATGAAAAAAATAAACCATCTGCCCAACACGGAATCCCTGTTGATTGTTTGCAAGGGAAATATTGAACAGTCAAGAAACTCATCTAGTCATTAAAGAAATGCAATTACTAATCATATAGACCCGAAGGAGAGGGAAGAATAGGCAGCCGAAACTGAAAAAAGATGTTATGACATAGCTATCAATAAAGAGAACATGTGGCTTCCTTTGGTATCATCTGTAAAGAAAAGTAGCAGGGACCTTAAATGTGGCACATGAATAATGTCAGATTTGATTCTAAGACCTGTGATGCAAGAACTTTACATTCCTTCAAGTAAATTGTGCATCATACTAAAAACTCCATGTTGAATATAACTCATCCTTAACTGGATGTAGCTTGATTGCAAAACACACAGTCCTGGTAGAGAAGATAGTAAAAAGAAAGAATCTTTTTAGAGTATACGGTCCATACAGCATGACAAAGAGTCTTAACCATAATCAGCTTTACTTATTGGTGGATGAAAAGAGAGCAAATGGATATTAAATCATTTCATATAATTTATCAGAGAAAATAAAGATGACAATTCCCTTGTATTGTCCTTTAAGACAGTCTGAGCCAGCTCATGATAGAAACGTCACACACTATTTTTAATCTATTCATAACTGAGTTTAAGACTTGGACTAACTTGAAATAGCTGAATTAAAATATGTTTAGATGAATAATAAAGGTTTAAGAAAAATATATAAATGTTTTATAAAGTAGTAGAGGGGAAGGTATTATGAAAGCAAATTGCTGTCTGGTGTCCATTGCAATTAATGGTTTCATTCATCTTTATTTATATGTATGTGTGTGCCCATGAATTTCTCTATGTCCACTCTGTGCATACAAGTACTCAAGGAGGCAGAGAGGTTTTCAGAGCTCCTCCACCTAGAATTACAGGCAGTTGTGAGCCTCTTAATATGGGTGCTAAACATCATTCTTGGCTTCTGCATGAGCAAGGTATGCTCTTAACAGCTAAGCTGCCCCTCCAGCCTTCCAGTATGACTTAAACGTGATATGATTTGAAAACTTACTTAATATATTTTGAACTAATTTTTCCATAAGTTGATCATTAATAAAAAATGAATCCTTAGCTTAATGGGGTTTTAATGGAAATATTTTCATGATTCATTATTTTCAATAAGACCATTATTGCAAAAAATCAAATGCAGTGCTTAAAATATACATACATCCCACAGTAAATTACTTTTGTTAGGAAGATTTAAGCTGGTCACTATAGTGGGTGGTAGAAATAATAGTAAACAGCTATGAATTTAATCATTCTTTCTTTTTAAATTCATCTTATTCCTTAATATTCTTGTGTTGTATTTTGAATGTGTGCGAGCATACATGTGCTATGACAGACATGTAGAAGTCAGAAGACAATGTTAAGTAATTTGTTCTAACCTGCCATGTTTGATGTAGGCTTTCTCCTAGTTTTAACACTTCCAGGGTATTCCAGGCCAGCTATCTCCCAAGCTCAGACTGAACCTCTTATCTTTGCATCCCATAATACTGAAGTGCTGAGATTATAGATGTGTGCCAATACACATGAGTTTTCACTTGGGATCCATGATAAACTCAGATGAACCAGTTTTTAAAAAATGCTTCTTCATGGAGAAATGGTGGGGTAATCACAAATCTTACTCAAATCCTTTTGAATTTCATGTTCAATAAAAATTATTTAGGCCAATTACATGAAGACGTGAGCACAATCAAGAAGAGTTGAACTAGAGTCAGGCAAATCGGCATATGACATCTCAGTTCAAAGAGAAGGTATGTATCCCAACATCAAATGACTGGAAGGTTCTTCTCAAGCTCTTCATATCTGGCAAGAAAGAAGAGATTACAAAAATATATTAGCTTCATTATTGCTGCAGGAAATATATCAGGCTATATACCTACTTTTGTCAAGGTGTCAAAAAATGGTGGATTTCCCCTGTTTGCCACTGAGTCCTCTGGTGCATACCCAGTAACAGGTTCAAATCCTACCCACATATCCACCTCCATTGTCTTGCCATTTTTCTACCTACCTTCATCTGACCTGCTGATGTGGATTTTCTTCCTGCACCCATTTTCCTAGCCTTTCTGGAAGTGTTCTGGGGCATTTCCAACTTCCCTGAGTGACTTGTGATTCCCCAAGACCTTAATTACTAGGCAACTTCTCTACCTGCCTCCCACTCAAACCCTTTCCTGAGGTGTTCCCAGGAGTTTGCCCAACTGCTTGCACTGCAATTGAAATACCATTCTCAGGCCTAAGAATACCTACCAGAGGCCTGCCCCATCAGGATCATAAGGGTTAGACCCATTCCTGATCCCTACTACAATAGGATTATTCAAGGCCAACAGGATGGCTAAAGGCCCACTAAAGTACACAAACTGCCAAAGCAGGTCAATATGACACCTTCAGAGCACAGCTATCCTCCTATAGCAAGCCCTGGATATTCTATCACAACTGAAACACAAGAAAATGACATTAAATATAATCTTTTAAAGATGATAGAGGCTTCAAGGACCAGAAAATATTTTCAACAGAATCATAGAAAAACCTTTACTAACCTAAAGGAGAGATGCCTATATACTTGCAAGAAGCTTATGGAATACCTATTAGACCAAACCAGAAAAGAAAACTCTTCCACCAGTAATAATCAAAACACAAAATCTACAGAACAAAGAAAGAATAGTAAAAGCAGCAAGGGAAAAGTCCAGGTAACATACAAAGGCAAATCTGTCAGAATTACACATGACTTCTCAACAGATATTCTAAAGGTTGGAAGAACCTGGACAGATAACTTACGATATCTAAAAACACCATAGATGCCAAACTAGAATATTATACCCAGCAAAACTCTCAATCACCATAGATGGAGAAAACAAGATATTTTGGAACAAAGTAAATTTAAACAACACACACACACACACACAATAACAGCCCTACAAAAAACAGTAGAAGTGAAACTCCAAGCCAAAGAAGGAGGCAAACTACATCCAATAAAACACAAAAAATAAGTAATTCCATACCAGCAGAAACAAAACAAGTGCACACGCACACACACACACACACACACACGCACACACACACATATCACCACCACCACCACCACCACCACCACCAACAACAACAACAACAACATCAAAGTAACAGGAATTAATAATCACTGCTCATTAATATTTTTCAACATCAATAGATTCAATTCCCCAATAAAAAGATACAGGCTAACAGATTGCATGTGAAAACAGGATCCATCATTCTGCTACACACAAGAAACACACCTCAGTATAAAAATAGATATTAACTCAGAGTAAAGGGCTTGAAAAAATTTCAAGCAAACAGATCCAAGGAAAAAGCTGGAGTAGCCATTCTAATATCTAATAAAGCCAACTTTCAACCAAAATTAATCAAAAGAGAAAGGGAAGGGCACTACATAACCATCAAAGGAAAAATCTAGAAGAAGATATCTGAATTCTGAATACCTATGCCCAAACCCATGGGTGCACACATATGTAAGAGAAACATTACTGAAGCTTAAATAGTATACTGAATCCCCTGACATTAATAAGTGGGAGACTTCAATGCCCCACTCTCACCAATGAACAGGCAAAACTTAACAGAGAAGTAATGAAACTAACATCATGATAAGTCAAATGGTCCTAACAAATATCTATATAATATTTCACTGAAACACAAAAGGAGATACCTTCTTAGCACCTCCAAAATTGACCATATAGTCAGTTATAAAGCAAGCCTCAACAGATACAAAAAAAATTGACGTAGCACCTTGTATCTTATTAGGCCAGAATGGATAAAAGCTGGACTTCAACAATAAAAACACCAGAAAATCTTCACACTCAAGGAAACTGAATACCCTTCTGTTCAATTATGTCTGGGTCAGGGAAGAAAAGGAAGAAAGAAATTAAAGACCTTCTAGAATTCAATAAACATAAAGGCATAAGATACTCAAATTTTGGATTAAAAAAAGTGGTGCTAAGAAAAAATTTCATAGCACTAAGTGCGTCCATAAAGAAACTAGAAAATTTTTCATACCAGCAATTTAAAAGCTCATCTGAAAACCTAGAAAACAAAAATCACACAAAGAAGCAAACTGCAACAAAAATCAAAACAAACAAAACAGAAAAGGAAGCAAACACAGTGAAGAGGAGTAGAAAGTAGGGTCAAAAAACAGGCCTGAAATCAATTTGAAAAAAAGAAATGAAATGAGTACTAAGAACCAACAAAAGTAAGATCTGGTTCTTTAGAAAATCAACAGGATAGAGAAATCTAGGACAAATTAAGTAAAAGTCAAAAACAGTATCCAAATAAACAAAATCAGAAATGAAAAAGGAGACATAACAACAGACAATGAGGAAATTCAAAGAATCTTTAGGTCTTACTTCAAAAACCTGTAGTCCACAAAAATTGGAAAATCTTAATGAAATGGAAACTTTTCTAGACAGATTCCATTCATGAAAGTTAAAAGATCAGGTATACTATTTAAACAGTCCTATAACTCCTAAGGAAATTAGAAGCAGTCATTAAAAGTCTCACAACCAAAAATAGGCCAGTGCCAGGTAGTTTTAGGATGGAATTCCACCAGACTTTCAAAGAAGAGCTAATACCAATATTCCTAAAAATATTTCACAAAATAGAAAAAGAAGGAACAGTGCCCAACTCGTTCTGTGAGGTCACAGTCACCCTGATACCTAAACCACAGAAAGATTCAACAAAGAGAATTTCAGACTGATTTCTCCTATGAACATTGATGCAAACTTACTCAATAAAGTACTCAAAAGTTGAGTACAAGAGCACATCAAAAACATCATCCTCCATAATCAAGTAGTCTTCATCCAAGGGATGCACTGATGGTTCAATTTTGAAAAACCATCAATGTAATACACTGTACAAGCAAACTGAAAGGAAAAAAATGGCATGATCATCTCATTGGATGCTGAAAAGACGTTGGCAAAATCCAACACCCCTTCATGTTAAAAGTCTTGAGGAGATCAGGGATAATAAAAGCAATGTACAGGAAACCAATATAATATCAAATTAAATGGAGAGAAATTTAAAGTAATTCCTGTAAAATTGTTGATAAGATAAAGCTCTTCACTCTCTCCCTATCTAGTCAATGTAATCTTGAAGTTCTAGCCAGAGTAATAAGACAACTAAAGGAGATTAAAGGAATACACATTGGAAAAAACAAGCCAAAGTCTTGCTATTTGCAGATGATATGATAGTATACATTAACAGCACCAAAAATTCTACCAGAGAACTCCTCCATCTGATAAACACCTCAGCAAAGTGGCTTGATACAAAAATAACTCAAAAATTAGTAGCCTTTCTCTCTATAAATGGTAAATGGGTCAAGAAAAAGGGAAAACCAACACCCTTTACAATAGCTACGAATAATTTAAAATATCTTGGTGTAACTCTAATCAAGCAAGTGAAAAATATATCTGACAAGAACTTCAAGTCTCTAAAGAGATAAATTAAGGAAGATATCTGAAGATGGAAAGATCTCCTATGCTCATGGATCAGTAGGATTAACAGTGATTACGGCCATATTATCAAAGGCAACTTACAGATTTAATGCAATCCCCATCAAAATTTCAAAACAATTCCCAGCAGACCTTGAAGGAACAATTTTAAGCTTCATTTGGAGAACTTATAGAAGTATCAGATTCCCTGACCTCAAGCTGTCCTACAGAACAATAATAAAAACTGTAAGTTATTGGTACAGAAACAGACAGGTTGATTAGTGAAATTGAATCGAAGACCCTAAAATAAACCCACACACCTAAGGACACTTGAATAAAGGCAAAACTATGCAATGGAAAAAGAAAGCATTTTCCACAAATAGTCCTGGTCTAACTGGATGTGAGCAGGTAGAAAAATGCAAACAAATAGATCCACATTAATCACCCTACACAAAATGCAAGTTCAAGTAGATCAAAGATCTCAATGTAAAACAAAATACATTAAATCTAATAGAACAGAAATTAGGGAATAGCCTTGAACTCATTGGTGTAGGAGACAAATTCCTGAACAGAACACCAATGACTCAGGCTCTAAGATCAACAATTGATAAATGGAACCTCTTGAAACTGAAAAGCTTTTGTAATACAAAGGACACTGTCATTTGTATAAAGTAGCAGCCTACAGATTGGGAAAGTATCTTCACCAACCATACATCTAACTGAGGGCTAGTATCCAAAGTTTAAAAAGAATTCAAGAAGTTAGAACCAACAGTACAAATAACCCAGTTAAAAATGGGGTACAGAGCTACACAGAATTCGCAACAGAGAAATTTGGAATGGCTGAGAAGCACTTAAATGTTCAACGACCTTAATCATGAGAGAAATGTAAGCCCAAATAATCCTGAAATTCCGTCTTATACGTGTAAGAATGGCTAAGATCAAAACTCAAGGGATAGCACATTTTGGCAAGGATGTGGAGCAAGGGGAACACTCCTCTAGAAAACTTGGAATCACCTTACCTCAAGACCCAGCTATTCCACTCCTGGGCATATACTCAAAAGATGCCCTACTATATACTACAGGGACCCTTGTTCAATGGTATTCCTAGCAGCTTTATTCATAATAGCTAGCCACTGGAAAAAAAAAACTAGATTTCCCTCAACTGAAGAATGGATAAAGAAAATATGGCATATCTACACAGTGGAGTACTATTCAGCTATGAAAAATAAAGACATCACGAATTTGGCAGACAAATGAATGGAGCTTGAGAATATCATCCTGAGTGAGGTCACTTAGAGCAAGACAGACACATATGGTATATATTCACTTATAAGTGGACATTAGCCATGAAGTGCACTATAACCATGCTACAAACCACAGACACAAAGAAATTGGGGGGAAAAAAGGTCCTAAGAGAGGATAGGCAAATCTTAGTCAGAAAGGGAAACTAAATAGTCACCTGAGGTAGATGGAGAAATGGAACTGGGTAGGAGAGGATGTGAGAAGGGGAAGCAAAAGGCAATTGTGTGAGGAGAAGTAAGGTGAGATAGGCCTGGGAGGGAGAATGGTAATTGGGAAGGGGCATTTCTGGTGACTAGCGAGAAGCCCGAGATGGGAGAAGAAAAAGAGAGTCTATGGGGGGTGACCCTAGCTTAGATTCTTATCAGGGGGAGATACAGAAACTGAGATGGTCACCTCCTGTAGCCAGGCAGAATTTCTAGAGGAACAAGGGTGACATCAATCCAATCACAAAACCTTCAACCCAAAATTTGTCCCAACTAACAAGATGTTTAGGAATAAAGATGGGACAGAGACTGGGAGAACAACCAACCACTGAGCCCCAATTGAGACCCATCCCATATGAAATAGCCAACTCCTGACATTATTAAGGATACTTTGTTATGCTTGCAGACAGGAACAACAGACCTGTGGTAGTTAGGGATGTCAGCTTGACACAGCCCAAAGAAAGTCTTTCCAGGAAATTGTCTACATTGGGGTGGCCTGTGGACATGTCCATGGATATCACTTTAATTAAGTTAATTGGTGCAGGAAGATCCAATCCACTGTGGGTGGCACCATTCCTTAGACAAAAACTCCTGAATTATAAGAAAATGGATAAATCAAGTAGAATACAAACAAGAAAATAAGAGAGCATGAGTGGATTCATTTATCTGCATTCTGCCCATGGATGTGCTATAACCAGATGTTTTAAGTTCCTACTGTCTTGGAGTTTACCTTGAAATTATAAGTTAAGATAAACCATTTTATCCTGTAAGTTACTTTATACAAAGGTATTTTATCAAGGACACAGGAACAAAACTAGAGCACGATCCTTGCTTCTGATCTTCTCTTCCTGGTTCTACAACACTGCTGCAAAAAAATTGTTTCTTAGTACCTCCAAAAGTTTATAGCAGAAGCAAATGAGGAGAAGACACTGGCACTTCAGATACATGCACATGTGAAAACATTTGTAGATGTTCCACCGTGAAGCATAAGGATTAAATTCAGGTGTGCTATTTTCTTATCCCTTTGTACATTTTAAATACATGTTATATTTTTCCTTGACATGTGCACTGGAAGTATCAAACTTTCATATGGCATTTTCATATAAACATACCTTTGGTTGATTCTCCTATACACGCTAGCTTCTAGCCCCATTTGTGTTTACTTCAGTTGATGTTTAATTTGGTTTTTAGTTCTATGTTATTGGCTATTATTTTCTTTAAGGACTCTTTAGGTGTGAAGAACCCTGCAAACTCCAGAGAGAGGAATATCCATGTCATCTCAAGAGCCATGGTTATCTCCAAACACTGCTTACTTTAGCTCCTTGCTCATAGGGATACCTTTTCTTAAAACTGGTTTTCTCCCTTTAGATTGTAACAACGTGGTATATGAATCCCTCTGTTGTGCTTGGAAGAAGACTCACGTTGAATTTAGAAGATCAGCAGTCCTATCCTGCTTCTGTTACACTCCATCAATCCCATTTGACCACTTGGAGACTTCCATCCTAAGTCCACTGACAGTTTCTAGTCCGTCAGGTGCACAGCAATTCTGTTGGATCTTCATTTTACTGATGGCCTGAAAATTCCTACTAATTAATAATATCACTTTTCTAGGGAGTTCTCATTTACTTTAAAGCAGTACACAAAAGCATACTCTATGGATGACTAGAAGTGTCTCATTGACTGTTGAGTTCTTTTAGAACAGGCGTCTAGGGCCACATTTCCATTCAGAACTCTATGTAGAAACTGCAGGTGATAAAGCTAGAGAGATGGCTCAGTGGTTACAGATCACAAACACTGGGAATGCAGTTCAAATTCCTAAACTCACATGCAAACTAGCTGTCACCCCGTGGTACGCCCCTCTCCCAGGAAAGAAAGAGGGGGAGACAAGGAGATTACTGGGGTTTGGGGTTTATCATGCAACCCCAAAACTGTGAATTTATTATTTAGGTCAGTACTCAGAGATTCAAATGCTTTTAACTTCTAAGTACTAAGATCAAGGTGTGCCCTACAGTGACCAACCAGTCATTAGATTTTGGCACAGGAATGTTCTTTAAGATTCAGATATTTCTTGTACTCCCACAAGCAAAGATCTCACACATTCCTGTGATTTGAAAAGTTGTAATTTTATGCATTCAAAATGAATATTGTATTGAAAGACCTGAAAATGAAGTTAAATCATCCCGAAAAGTACAAAACAATAAAACCAACAAAACAAAAAATCCAAACTAATTAAATAAACCCAATTATATTGAAAATAACTTTTATATTTACAATGAACTATAATGCAAATCTAGTGTTAAGTAAATATTCTATTACTTATTATAATAAGATTATACATATTTCTAAATGATGTAAAATACATCCTTTATTTCCAATGTTGAAAATATAATTCTCAGAAAAGGAAGATCATGAGTACATGTTTTATCATTTTTTCTTTATTAATTATTTCATTGATTTACATTTCAAATATTGTCCCTCTTCCTGGTCTCCCCTCCAAAATGCCCCCATCCCTTCTTCCATCCCCTTTAACTCTGAGAGGATGCTGCCCTACCTACCTACCAACTCCCACCTTACCCCTCTAGCATCCCCCTTCTCTGGGGCATCAAGTCTCCACAGAACTAAGAGCATCCCCTCCCACTGAGGCCAGACAAGGCAGTCCTCTGCTACATATGTAGTGGGGGGATCTGCACCAACCATGTATATTCTTTGATTTGTAGTTTAGTTTCTGGGAGCTCTGAGGGGTCCGTTTAGTCCATACTATTCTTTCTATGGGGTTGCAATCCCCTTCAGTTCCTTCAGTTCTCCCTCTAACTCTTCCATTAGGGTACCTGGCTCAGCCCAATGGTTGGCTGTAAGTATCTGCATCTGTCTTAGTGAGGTGCTGGCTGAGTTTCCCAGAGGACCGCCATGTGAGGCTCCTGTCTGCAACAACATTTTGGCATTACAAATAGTTCCGGGATCTGGTGTCTAGGCAAGGGATGTATCTCAAGATGGGACCATTTCTGGATGGCCTTTCCTTCAGTCTCTTCTCCATTTTTATCCCTGCATTTCTTTTAGACATGCACAATTCTGGGCTAAAAATTTTGAAATATGTGAGTGGGCCCATTCCTCAACTGGGGGGCCATGTCTATCTACTGGAGGTGGTCTCTTCAGGTTCTATTTTGCCATTGTTGGGCATTTTGGCTAAGGTCATCCCTATTGGGTCCTGGAACATCCATGGCATTTGGGACTTTCTAGTGGTTTTCCCCCCTACTCCCTAGCCCACAGTGCTACTTATTTCTACTCATTCTCCTGGCCCGCAGCTCTTCTCTTCTGTCTCTGCCAATACCTGAAACTGCCCCCTTTTTTCCTCTCTCCCCCTTTTTTCCTCTCCTCTCCCTTTCCATCTAGATCCCTCTCTTCCTCTGCCTCATGCAATTATTTTGTCACCCCCCCCTTGTAAGTGAGTTTGAGGCATCCACTGTTTGGCCTTCCTTCTTGTTCAGCTTCATGTGATCTGTGAGTTGTATCATGGGTATTCTGAGCTATTTGATTAATATCCACTTATTAGTGAGTATGTACCAGGTATGTTCTTTTGAATCTGGATTACCTATCCCACTCATGATGATATTTTCTAGTTTCATCCATTTGTCTGCAAAATTCTTGATGTCCTCATTTTAAGTAGCTGAGTAGTCTCCCACTGTGTAAATGTACCAAATTTTCTGAATCTATGCTGCCCTTGAGGAACATCTGGCTTGCATTATTCAACAGGACATCTCCAGTGGCGTTCCAGTTTTAGGAAAACAAATAGGAACATTGGTAAATCTAAAATGCAACAGTAAAAGAACCATACTACTACCTATGAGAATTATATAAGAATCTAACTTTGAGGTTCCAGAGATGGTTTACCAGTTAACAATATGTGCACCTATTGCAGAGGACTAGAGTCTAGCACCTTACTAGGCAGATCCCAAATCCATTAATGCCCTTTCCAGGTCTCTGCAGGCATGACATTAACATGCAAACACACACACACACACACACACACACACACATTCATGTGTATACACATGAATATATGTAATTAAAATAAAAAAATGAGTTTAAATGATACTAACTTTTGGGATAATTGATCAAGTATCATATCATATGGTGGTTATTCATTAATGTGTGTTCAGTGCCTTACATCAAGTGCCACTATGTATACAAAGCAGTGTATTGTCAAGGACGTGGAGCATACCCTCGTATACTAAACTAAGAGAGACAGTCACCTTGCACAAGTGAGCATGCATGTTTTGTAGTCAAGACCCCAATAAACATGGCCTAGAGTATTCATTAGCTGTTAGTATCTATAATAAGTTAAACAAGCTCGCCTCTCAATTTAATTCTGCTGATCCTATCAATAGAAACATTACAAAGGCAAAAATAGGGCTTTCAAACAGATCCAGTCTGTGATGATCATCTGTGAATATACGAGCATGCATTTTTATTGTTATTGTGACACAGACGATCTGTTCTAAGTAATAAATGATCTAAAATGACTGGAGAATAATCCATAGTGCAATAAATTTTATCACTTGAACTTTCATGCATTATAAGAGCTGCCCCTCATTTTAAAAATAACTACATTTGGAGTCCCTCACAGTAGCCAAGTGTTCCGAGAAAGAAAAAGAAAGAAAGGTGTCCTCTGATTTTGGTGGTGATTATAATGTAATAAAAAGGAGGTGCTCAGATAATTACTAGGCTAGCTAATGGACAATTAACCAATTGATGCATAGCATGACCAACCAGATATTTTGACATTTAAATGACTTTAGTACACCATGATTTTAAAAATCAATAAAAAAATAAAAGAGTAAGACAGATTTCAAGAAACCAAAGAATAGGAATCAGAAAGTTTGTTTCACACATAATATGAAGATGTGTTTTATTTTTAGTAATCTTCCAGTTACTATCTCCAACAAACCATGCTAGTAATGTAGCCCAAGGCTAAACACATCAAAGAAAAGCAAATTTTCCCATTCCTCAAATTAGTGAAATGAAGTTAGGATGACCTGGACTTACAAATGAATACAGTATCTTCAGATGTATGGAAAAGTCTCAGCTGTAACTGAAACATGTCTGCTCACCATTCCAATAACAGAAAACCTTCTTGGAGGAAAAAAACCAAACGACTTTCAAGTAGACCCTCTTTGGTAACATTGCCAGGATGAGGTACTGTTGTTGTTTGTTTCTTGTGGGTTTTCTTAATTGTGTTTTGTTTTTATTTAAAATAGATTCTTGGGTTTTTTCCTGCTTCTAGAGCTGACCTGATCCCACACCATGCTGTACCCAAATTCTGTGCAGGGGTAAGCTGGACTCTCAGAAGTGCAGACAATCCTGAGAGAACAGGGAAGACCATTACATCTGCTCACATTCCTGGCCCAAGAGAAACCTGCCTAGTGCCCTCTGGACAGAGGAAGCTATGAGCAGTCAGAGGCATGACAGGTCCTGTATCTGCATAAGCCCAGGTCTGAAAGCCAGTTGCCAGGAGCAATGACACACTTGAGAGCAAGGTACAAATAATATGTCAGCTTTGAGGAACTTGCCTGGAGCCCTCAGGACACAGAAACCCAGGAGCAATCTGGGAAAAGACCCTTCCAGTTTCTGCCTGTGCACAGAGGGAGGTGACCTGGTCCCACAGCTCTCTGTACCCAATTCAGGTGGGAGAGAGGGATGGACTCTCAGAAGTGAGGAAATCCTGAGAGCTCAGGGCAGAGTACCACTTCTGCTCATATTCCTGGCCCAAGAGGAACCCTCCTAGACCTCTTTGGACACAGGAACATAGAAGTCAGGGGCAGGACCCTTCCAATTTCTGCCTGTGCTCAGAACTGACACGGTCCCATAGCTCTCTATGCAGATCCTGCAGGGAGAAAGGTAGTCTCCAGGATTGCTTACACACAGGCTTACAGGAGGGTCAAGGTACTGTTAGAGACAGCAGGACCAATGAACACCAGAGACAACCAGATGGCGAGAGGCAAGTGCAAGAACCTAAGCAACAGAATCCAAGACTACTTGGCATCATCAAAGCCTAGTTCTCCCACTGCTACAAATTCTTTAAATCCCAACATACCAGAAAAGGAAGTTTTGGTCTTAAAATTGCATCTCATGATGATGATAGAGGACTTTAACAAAGAAATGAATAACTCTCCTAATGAAATATAGGACGGCACAGGTAAACAAGTAGAAGCCCTTAAAGAGGAAACACAAAAATCCCTTAAAGAATTACAGGAAAACACAACCAAACACATGAAGGAATTGAACAAAACTATCTGGGATTTAAAAATGGAAATAGAAACAATAAAGAAATCACAAAGAGAGACAACCATGGAGACAGAAAACCTAGGAAAGAGGTCAGCAGTCATAGATTCAAGCATCAAAACCAGAATACAAGAGATAGAAGAGAGAATCTGAGGGGCAGAAGATACCATAGAAAACATTGACGTAACTGTCAAAGATAATGTAGAATGTAAAAAGCTCCGAACCCAAAACATCCAGGAAATCCAGGACACAATGAGATCAAACCTAACGATAATAGGGATAGAAAAGATTGAAGATTCCCAACTTAAATGGCCAGTAAATATCTTCAACATAATTATAGAAGAAAACTATAAGTAAAGAGATACCAATAACATACAAGAAGCCTACAGAACTCCAAATAGACTGGACCAGAAAAGAAACTCCTCCTGTCACATAATAGTCAAAACACCAAATACACAAAACAAAGAAAGAGTATTAAAAGCAGTAAGGGAAAAAGGTCAAGTAACATATAAAGGCAGACCTATAAGAATTACACCAGACTTCTCACCAGAGACTATGAAAGCCAGAAGATCCTGGGCAGATGTCATACAGACCCTAAGAGAACACAAATGCCAGCCCAGGCTACTATATCCAGCAAAACTCTCAATTAACATAGATGAAGAAACCAAGATATTTCATGACAAAACCAAATTATACAATATCTTTCTACAAATCCAGCCCTACAAAAGATAATAGATGGATAACTCCAACACAAGGAGGGAACCTACACCATAGAAAAAGCAAGAGAGTCATCTTCTTGCAACAAACCCAAAAGAAGAGTGACACAAAAACATAATTCCACCTCTAACAACAAAAATATCAGAAAAAAACAACAATCATTATTATTTAATATCTCTTAACATCATCGGACTCAATCCCCCAATAAAAAAGACATAGACTAACAGACTGGATACATAAAGAGGACCCAACATTGTGCAGCATACAGGAAACACAAAGTGACAAAGACAGTTATTACCTCAGAGTAAAAGGCTGGATATCAATTTTCCAAGTAAATGGTCCCAAGAAACAAGATGGACCAGCCTTTCTAATATTGAATAAAATTGACTTTCAAGCAAAAGTTATCAAAAATGATAAGGAAGGACACTTCATATTCATCAAAAGAAAAATCCACCAAGATGAACTCATAGTCCTGAATATCTGTGCTCCAAATGCATGGGCACCTACATTCATAAAATAAGCCTTACTAAAGCTAAAACAAACAATAATAGTGGGACTTGAACACCCCACTCTCATCAATGACACATCATGGAAACAGAAACTCAACAGACATAGAGAAACAGAAGTTATGAACCAAATAGATTTAACAAATATTTATAGAACATTTCATCCTAAAACAAAAGAATGCACCTTCTTCTGAGCATCTCATGGCATCTTCTCCAAAACTGATCATATAATTGGTCACAAAACAGGCTTCAACAGATATAAGAAGATTGAACTAATCCCATGCATGCTATCAGATCACCAAGGAGAAGACTGGTCTTCAGTAACAACATAAACAACAGAAACCCACATACACATGGAAAAAACCAAGGATAGCAAAAACTATCCTCAAAAATAAAAGAGCTTCTGGGGAAATCACCATCCCTAACCTCAAGCTGTATTAGAGAGCAATAGTGATAAAAATTGTATTACCATACAATTAGTACAGAGACAGGCACGTAGATCGATGAAATAGAATTGAAAACCCACAAATGAACCCACACACCTATGATCCCTATGATCACTTGTTCTTTGACAAAGGAGTTAAAACCATCCAGTGGAAAAAAAAAGATAGCATTTTCAACAAATGGTGCTGGTTCAACTGGAGGTCAGCATGTAAAAGAATGCAGATCGATCCATGCTTATCACCCTGTACAAAGCTGAAGTCCAAGTGGATCAAGGACCTCCTCATCAAACCAGATACACTCAAACTAATAGAAGAAAAAGTGGGGAAGAGTCTCGAACACATGGGCATTGGAGAAAATTTCCTGAAAAAAACCACCAATGGCTTATGCTCTAAGATCAAGAATCAACAAATGGGATCTCATAAAACTGCAAAGCTTCTGTAAGGCAAAGGACACTGTGGTTAGGACAAAACGGCAACCAACAGATTGGGAAAAGATCTTTACTAATCCTACATCCAATAGAGGGGCAAATATCGAATATATAAAAAGAACTCAAGAAGTTAGACTCCAGGGAATCAAATAGTCCTATTAAAAAAATGGGGCACAGAACTAAAGAAAAATTCTCAACTGAAGAATGTTGAATGTCTGAGAAACACCGAAAGTAATGTTCAACATCTGTAGTCATCAGAAAAATGCACATCAGAACAACCTTGAGATTCTACCTCACACCAGTCAGAATGGCTAGAAGCAAAAACTCAGGTGACCCAGTGCTGGTGAAGATGTAAAGAAAGAGGAGCACTCCTCCACTGTTGGTGGAATTGCAAGCTGGTAAAACCACTCTTGAAATCAGCCTGGTGTTTCCTCAGAAAATTGCACATAGTACTACCTGAGGACCCAGCTATACCACTCCTTGGAATACACCCAAAAGATGTTTCAACCTATAACAAAGACACATGTTCCACTCTGTTCAGAACAACCTTATTTATAATAACCAGAAACTGGAAAGAACCCAGATGTCTTTCAATAGAGGAATGGACACAGAAAATGTGGCACACTTAGACAGTAGAGTACTTCTCAGCTATTAAAAACAATGACTTCATGAAATCCTTAGGCAAATGGATGGAACTAGAAAACCTTATCCTGAATGAAGTAATCCAGTAACAAAAGAAACACATGGCATGCTCTTACTGATAATTAGATATTAGGCAAAAGCTTGGAATAGCCAAGATACAAATCACAGACTACATGAAGCTCAAAAAGAAGGAAACCCAAAACCTGGATGCTTCAGTCTTTCTTAGAAGGGGGAACAAAATAATCAATGGATGTAGTGAGTGTGAGGGAGGAAGTGAGAAATGAGAGGGGGAAAGAAGAGAGGATCAAGTATGGGAGGAGACACATGATATACAGAGAGTCAGAAATTTGAACAGAGGTGTGTACCAAGGGAAGGTGAGGAACTGGGGATAGCCCCCAGCCAATCCCAGATGCCAGAAAATCGAGAAGCTCCCAGGACCCAACAGGGATGAGATTAGCTGAAATGCACAAAAGGGGAGGGAGACCTTGTAGAGACCATATCTAGAGATTAGGCAAGACCCCTGGTTGGGAGATGGGACCACCCACACATCTCCAAATTCTTAACCTAGAAAGGCTCTTATCTAAATAAAACACAGAGACAAAGGGTGGAACAGAGACAGAAAGAAAGGCCATTCAGAGACTGCCTGACTTAGGGATCCAGCCCATATGCCGCCACCAAACCTAGTCACTATTTCTAATGCCAAGAAGTTCTTGCTGACAGGAGCCTGATATAGCTTTCTCTCTAGAGGCTCTGCCAGAGCCTGAGCACTGGAAACCCAATGGAGGAGTTAGAGGAAGGACTAAAGGAGCTGAAGGGGTTTGCAACCCCATAGGAAGAACAATAGTATCAACCAACCAGACCCCACCAGAGCTGCCAGGGACTAAACCAACAACCAAAGAGTATACATGGACCAACCCTTGGCTCTAGCCACTTATGTAGCAGAGGATGGTATAGTCTGTCATCAATAGAAGGAAAAGCCCTTGGTCCTGTGAAAGCTTGATTCCCCAGTGTAGGGGAATGCCATGGCGGTGAAGTGGGAGTGGGTGGGGGAACACCCTCATAGAAGCAGGGGGAGGGGAATGGAAGAGAGTTTCTGGAAGGGGAAACTCGGAAAGGGGATAATATTTGAAATGTAAATACGTAAAATATCCAATAAAAATATCTAATATCTAACCACTATGGGCTAGAGAGATGACGTGATCATTAAGAGCATGTGCAACTCTTCTGAAGGACTGGAGGTCAGGTCCCAGCACCCATGTCTAGTGGTTCACAACATGAGACTACATCAAAAAAAGGAAAGAAAGGGCCATACAAATAAAAGTAAAGAAAAATAAAGGTTTCATGTTTAATCATGGCATATATATTTCACAAGTGAGATATAAGTGAGAGATCAGCTATTGTACCTTGAACAGCTGTGAATATTTAATGTTTGTAATGGGTAACAAGGATGTTAAGTACATAATAAAATATACTGATGATTGACAGCAAAACATTTTTTAAAAAATGACATTGTTACAGTTTAAAGAAAGAGAACTTTCATCAAGACACAAACAACTATTTAAAACAAGAAAAGAAACTCAAAGTAAACAAAACCTTCAAGTATTACCAGAATATATCCCAAACAAAATGAGTTTACCTATCATAAAATGGTTTGTAAAATGCTTAACCAAGTAAACTTTATAAGACCAGATACAATGCCTGTTAAAATAACCCAGTCCATGGGAAACTCACAAAAGAAAGTGACCATTCAAGCAATCGCATGGGTGTTTATCTGAGTGGTTCCTTTGCTCTGGCTCAAGTATAATGAACCTGAAATGACCCCGCTCCCTAATTCCTCCACCTTCTTCAGGCTGGATGCAAATGGATCCCTGTGCTGGATGTTGAATACTGAAACAAGTTCTCTCACATAAAGTTTCACAATAGCCTCCCTAATCTCTCCCTCTCTCTAGTCTAGGTATTTTATGGGCTGGAAAATTCTGATACAAATTAATGAGGATCTTTTAATGCCCCACAGATGGCTGAGTGTTTGGAAGCTGTTCAAATACCTGCTTTGCAGAGGTAGTCTAGTCTGACATTATTTTCAGCTATTGTACCTTGATAACCAGCCACAGAAGCAGGGTGAGGCGCACGCAAAGGCTGCTGCTTCCTGTTTCACTGCGGGCGAAATGAAGGCACTAAATGGCAAGTTAATTGTTTCTTTGCTGCTGTTGGTCCCTGGGGCATATTATGTCATCGTTAGCACTGATATATTAAGATTAGCACTTTACAGTGGTTGCCAACTGTAAAATGCTCCCTGTTTTCACTCTTACCAACTGCAAAATAAGTTCCTCTCTATCCCTGAGTTTGATCCTTGGTGGTGGACGCTTCTCAACCGAAGGCAGCAATTTTTCCTTCTGAAGGGAGCCCTCATTTACATCAATATTTCCTCGAGATTTCACTGAAGACAGAGTCACTTAGCAATTTCTTGCATTAAAAAAGTAAAGAGGGGTGGAATTGGGAGATGTCTCTGTTGTTATAAAACAGCTAAAACCGGAGATAAAAAGCCCACCACCCAAGTAATTGCTCCTGCGTGCCAGTAACCTCAGAGCTGTTACAAGGAGGAGGAAGACCTCTAGAGTTTATTGGCTGAAGACTAGGGAGAGATGCTTCCTTGTGATACAGAAGAGAGAGACAGAACAAGACTCCTGGGTTCCCCCTCTGACCTCCTCCCTATTGTGTGTGCACATGTCTGCACATACCCACACACGCACACACATAAACAAATACACAAATGCACAGATGCTCATACATGTACATAGTCCTATGTTAAAAGCACTTTGTACTCACAGGAGGCAATCACGGAGAGTAGGTACATCTCTTTCTACTAAATAATAGTAAACTCATAAAATTATTTTTGTGTGTCTAAATTCTTTTATTTTCATTAGCACATATTACTGTACAAGATAATGGGTTTCAGCGTGCCATTTACATAGTTGTATAGAGTTATAAGGTCTAGTCTTGGTTGTCAACTTGACTACGTCTGGTGTTAATTAAAATCAGTCTCCTGAAGAATCTTTTCCTGGATAGATTGTTTGAAGTGGGAACCCCCTAAATCTGGGCCACACCTACCAGTGGCAGTCTATAAAAAAAGGATATAGAGGAAGTAAGCTCCTGAATTGCGTGCTTTTAAGTTTATCTATCCTGCTACTGAAGCATTCCGTCGTTGGTATTACAGTATACTCAGGATTCCAATATGAAAACCCAGTGAGACATCTCACTTCCTGCAATAAACAAATATTGGATTCTTGAAATTTCAGTCAGGAGACAGCTATTGCTGCTCCCTGTAAACCACACACACACACATGCATGCGCACGCGCGCACACACACACACACACACACACATATATAACACTAATGCAGCAGTATACTGTGTTCATTTATTTCACACATATCCCGTTAGCCTCTTCGATCTCCCTTGCCCACTCCCACTGTTTCCCTACTTCCCAAATAGTTCCTCCTCTTCTGCTTTTTTTTAGTTAGCTATTTTTTTATTTTGTTTTTCTTGAATATTTTATGTATTTACATTTCCAATATTATCCCCTTTTCCCCCTCCTCCTCTCCCTGCTTCTACGAGGAGGCTCTCACTTCTACCCACCCACACCAAATGCAACACCCTGGCATTACCCTACTTTGGAGAGATGAGTCTTCACAGGGCCAAGGGCTTTTCGTCCTATTGATGCTGGACAAGGCCATCCTCTGCTACATATGTGGCTGGAGCCATGGGTCACTGCATGTGTATTCATTGGCTGGTGGTTTAGTCACTGGGAGCTCTGGTGGGGTCTGATTGGTTGATATTGTTATTCTTCCTATGGTGATGCAAACCACTTCAGTTCCTTCAGTCTTTTCTCTAACTCCTCCATTGGAGTCTCATTGTTCAGTCCAATGGTTAGCTACAACCATCCTCATCTATATCAGCAGGGCTCTGGCAGAGCCTCTCAGGAGACACCCATATCTGGTTTCTGTCAGCAAGCACCTCTTGGCATCAGCAGTAGTGACTGGGTTTGGTGGCTGCATATGGGATGGATCTGCAGGTGGGACAGTCTCTTGATGACCTTTTCTTCAGTCCCTGATCCACACTTTGTCCCTGTATTTCCTCCCATAAGTATCTTGTTCTCCTTCTAAGAAGGAATGAAGTGTCCACATTTTCATCTTCCTTCTTCTTGGGCTTCATGTAATCTGTGAACTTTTCTTAGATATTTCAAGCTTTTGTGCTATTATCCATTTATCAGTGAGTGCATACCATGTTTTGTTTTGTTTTTTTTTTGTTTTTTGATTGTTTTTTTTTTTTTTTTTGGTGATTGGGTTACCTCACTCAGGATGATATTTTCCAGTTCCGACCATTTGCCTATGAATTTCATAAAGTCATTGTTTTTGATAGCTGAGTAATAATCCATTGTGTAGATGTACCACATTTTCTGTATCCATTCCTCTGTTGAAGGGCATCTGGGTTCTTTCCAGCTTCTGGCTATTATAAATAAGGCTGCTATGAACATAGTGGAGCATGTGTCTTTGTTATATGTTGGAGCATCTTTTTGTTGTATTCCCAGGAGTGGTATAGCTGGATCCTCAGGTAGTACTATGTCCACTTATTTGAGGAACCACCAGACTGATTTCCTGAGTGGTTGTACCAGCTTACAATCCCATCAACAATGTGTTTATGTTACATAATTGTTTAAGAATTTCAAACATGTATAGTTTATATTTTGTTCACAATCATTCTGACTCTTTCCCCCCAACTCCTGCCAGATTCAAGCCACTCTGAACCCCTGTGCATCCTGTCATGGCTTTCCTTCTCTTCCTCATCATTCTCCTCTTCCTCACTGCTGTGAAAACATACATACCAAGAAGCCACTGAAGACAGGAGAGATTTATTGTACCTTGTAGTTTCATGATGAGAAAGACATTGCAATTAGGACAATGCATATGGAACTTGCTGAGCAATGATCTTGGAACATTTATCTCTGTGCATCAAGAAGAGGGAGAGAGGAAGCGGAGTTAAACTATAAGCTTTGCGGCCCATCTTTAATGAACTATACCACTCAACTAGACCCAACTCCCAAATGTTATGAATAGGCCCAAAATGTTTGTTTAGATTTTGATTTTGTGTGTGTGTGTGTGTGTGTGTGTGTGTGTGTGTGTATTTATACACATGTGAGTTTAGTGTCCGTAAGAGACAAAAGAAGAAGAGGGACCCCTGGAACCTGTAGTATGAGGTGGCTGCCAACTACCTGATCCATTGATGTCATGAGGGCATATCCTCTTTTCATCTCTGGTAAGGTAACAATAATATTGCCTATAATATAGAATTATTGTTCTGCTTTAAAGATCACCTCCATCTCCATCATAATATGCAAGAAACTTCCATCCCAGTCATATCACAGAGAAAAAATATCAGACATTATTTTTTTAAACAGGAGGAGTTAAAAGTTGTAGACTATTTTCCAGAACATTTCCTTATGTATTGCATTATTGTGTTCATGAAGATGAGTGTTCAAGCCCAAAGATAGTTATTTAACTGTTTTAATTTTTATCAGTTGATTTCCTTAAAGATCTACATGAATAGACTGGGCAAGTTAAACAGGAAGAGAAAAACCCTTGTTCTATGATTATTGTAAGGCATCCCTAAACGTGCTGTTGAAAAACAAGTCGCACCGTAAACAACTGTGGTTTTTCTCCTCTAGGTTTGAAATGGTGTGTCTCTAACATCCCTTCAATAATGGTGGAAATTATTCAATTCTAAAGCAAAGTTCATTAATACAACAGTTGAAATAACAAACCCTGGTGTTTATAACAAAATAATGTACAGTTTAACTACAACGTGAGAGCTTCAATCAGTTTCTTCTGTCTTGTTCAAATCAATGTAGACATTAGCACCAGGGAGACAGGCCACCGTGAGGCCAGCACTTACAGTACTATGAATCAGGGAACACACCCTTTTTCGTGCCCGCAGATTCTGATAAAAGCATGCTACATCAAAACAAGTTATTTCTTCAGATGGGAAAGATCTCAAAACAATGCCTTTGATTATATTTAAGCTGACATTTACTTTCAATGTGTCTATATATTTGAAAAATAGTAGGAATTTACAAAATGCTCTTAATTTAAAGCCTTTATACTTCTAGTGTTCTAAGCATCAAAATGATAAAAATTTAGTGAACTTTTGGTTTTTGAATAATAAGTGATAATCACTTATAGTTTGAAAATTGTAATTTTCCTAGGTGTACACTCAGATTTCAAGTCAAAAAATAATTTTAAAGGTAGTTATTTAAAATATCAGCACATTTGACATATTTTGTACAGGAAAGACATGAGTTCTAGGAATACTAGAAAATATTAGAAATTATAGTAAAGAGGTACACAGAAATACAAACACAAAATAAAAATGGCAACACCTACCATTAGAAGTCACAAGTGAAGGAAATGCTAGGGAAAATAGTCTATATATCTTAACTTCTCCTGTTTAAAAAAAAATAACGTCTGGTTTTCCTATATGGGATAACTGGAATAGAAGGTTCTAGAATATTTTGATGGAGATAAAGCATTTTTCTCCTCAGTAGACAAGTGAATGAGTGAGCAATTGACTGAAGATGAAACTTAGTACAATATAAATGCTATCTGAAAATCTATACAGAAAGTATAGATAGCAAAGTTAGTTTGACATCTAAAGAGAATTCAGAAAGTTTTGGAAATCATTCCTCCAATTTACAATTAAATTATAGTTTATACTTATAGTTATCATTAGTTTCCCAAACATTGTAGGCTGTAGTAAGTAAGTTGGATACATAGGCATAGTTTATATGCCAGAAATGACAGTTAACACATAAGACAGCAAACAGGCTGAAATGACTAGATTTTCTGAGATTATTAATTGTTAAGAAAATCTACGTCAGTGGAAATATTCATGAGAAACTGAAGACGAAGGACAGACAGAAAGTGGTCCAACTCTCCAGAAAGCCTCAAAGGCTGGAATAGAGAAATAGCACCTGGTTAAGGATGGAAACATCTATTTATGTATTTAAGATAGAAGAGAGGGAAACCCTGTTATGAAAGAAAAGAGGCTGATCAAAGTATATTAGTCAAATAGGGAGGATAAGAAAGTTAAGCATTTGACCCCGTCAAAGAAGCCATCATACAAAAGTA
The DNA here is from genome assembly GCF_021556685.1 of Rattus norvegicus. NCBI lineage: Eukaryota > Metazoa > Chordata > Mammalia > Rodentia > Muridae > Rattus > Rattus norvegicus. The sequence goes on from NC_141550.1 coordinate 70,049,037, forward strand.
TGGATCAAACACAGCCAAAGGTATTGAACTTATTACTGCTAGGAAAACTCACCTGCCCACTTTAGGAGTAGCACATCAAGGGAAATATGATGAAACACTGTTTATAAGAAGCTAGGTTGGAGGACTTAAACACAAATGATCAAAAATTAAGAACTGGATCAGTTTCCAGAGTATTTATGACAATAACATTGGGGTTGGTGGCCAGAGTGGAGATATAGAAGGAAGAATGATGACTAAAATATTACTCTTGGTAAGTAAGATCTGGGAGTACTTTAGTCTTTTGTACGTGGTGCAGTATTTCCCAGAAGATAAAGCCAAACTCTGTCTTTGGTTCATCATGATAGTCCTTAGCATGAAGTCAGGACCCATCCTTCCTCTCATATCATTTACTGCAGGGGCATGAGGTGTGGTTAGCCTACAAATGCTGAACATGGGAAAATAAACTACATAAGTTTAAATTCTAAAGGTCAGGTCTCATTGTGAGAGACCGATCTTGGCACCCATTCTTTACCTGTGATGCATCCCAGAGAAGAAATGGCAGCAAATCCAATATGGGGAAGAGCAGTGCATAGAGGGCAAGAGGGAAGGGGAGAGAAGCAAAGAAGAAGAGAGAGGGGGGAGAAAGGGAGAGAGAGGGAAGGAGGGATAGAGAGGGAGAAAGGGAGGGAGATATAGAGGAGAGAGGGAGAGGGAGTATGGTAAAATCAGAGACAACATTTCTGATGGGTTTACAAATCAGTTAGTGCTGATAAACATTTATAGCACAAATGGGCATTAAGCCACCCACTATATAATTTGAGAGTGATGTAGTCATATCAACAGGAGAACTTCTTTAAAGATGTAATGAACCACAGATGAACATTATTTAACAAGTATCTAAAAGTCACCACTGAAGACTGAACAGAAAGTCTCACTAGGAGAGCTTGGTAGCAATGGAGTTTCCTGGGACTGACTGGAATAGAGGTCTATCAAACACCTCTAGCAAAACCACTCAAATACAAGACAGAGCCAAAGCCACATCAACCCTATAAGAATGAAAATCCATATGTCTCCACATACTTTCTATTAAAAGGAAAGTTATAAGAGAATGAGCATCATATGGGTGACCTTCTACACAAAGCAATAATATAAATATGATTATATAAAATATTGCAAAATAAATCAGAAAATTCTGGAATTTTTTATGTCAAAATATGAAGCTTGCCACAACAAATGGATAACCAGCATTCTAGACTCTTCTTCAGAAAATAAATTTCCCTTTAAAGTGTTGCTCTCAATTGCTTGTGGAAATCTTTAATAATATAAATGCAATAAGAAAAAGATTAATGATGAATGACATACCATGGTCAACAATATAAATAAAAGAAAGAAATGAATTTAGGAAGATTTGTGATTCTGTAATTGACTCAATATCTTCTGATGTTAGCAGGAAAAAAAAGAATGGGATTTTGTGTAAAGAAGGTTGAAGTTAAAATGCTTAATTAAAACAAGAAATGTTCACCATCAATTCCCAATTAAATGAGTAACTTATCTCTGATCTTTAGTTTACCTGGATAATGAAAGTGTCCAAATTGATAATCATTATACTTATGATTATACACAAAGTATTCAGATTTTACTATAAACCCAATGGTTCTAGGTTGACCATAAAGAACATATAAATGGTGTATTTAATTAAGAACTGTGAATTGTCTGATATTTTACTCAAAGAGAGCAGATGTGCTATTGAAAGAAGCCTAAAGCAAATAGTGGAGGAGCTAAAAGCATAATGAGAAGACACTGGGTTCATAGAGGAAAAATGGGTATTTTGTAATGAATATGAATGTCACATGAAACTCTGGGGACAGGGTGATCATAGACTGTAGCACACGATGGGATGGGTTTGACTACCAGTACCAAATGAATAGTGGATAGCACTTCTAGCCCTGAGGAAAAGGCTGTTCTGCAAATATAATCCTGTCTAGAAAACATGCTAAAGTCCAAGAGTACAAAAATTCCATGAAGAAAAGAGAATAAAAAATATGTCTCATTAAACAATCCTACCTACTCTGCTCACTCTAAATATCACCATGTAAATGCAAATGCAATTTTCAAGAAGACATGAATAGAGGTATTTTGAAATTTTCTTCTAAGTGCTAACATGATACTTCATTCTCATTGACCCATAACAGGATTATGGACCATGTTTATAACTATAATGGGTGTGAAAGTTGACTCTACTTTGATTAGCAAACCACAACTTCAAGGTTAGGTTTCAAGTCCAAAGTCAGAAGAGGACCCCATCTATAGAACAGCCTAAGCACTAGTTCTTGTCTACAAAAGCACAAAGGACTACTCTTGAGGGAGTATTGCCCATGGTGGCTTACAGAACACGAATATTTTCTTATAGACAGTGAGCATGCCTGGCCTGGTCTCCACTGATGGACACTAATCCTATCTCCCTGACATCTCACTACATAGGTATCCTTAAACAAATCATCTGGAACAAAGAGTTGATGTTCACCTTCCTGGCACAATATAATGAAACATGCTGGGAATAGTGGTACATGCTTGCCATTCCAGGACTTAGAAAGCACAGTCAGGATGCTCATGCATTCAAGACCTATTTGACATATACAATGAGTTCAACATAGAACTGTTATACATAGTAAGACCCTGTCTTAAATGAGAATAACTTCATAAACATTTCTAGAAATGTGAGAGCTGTCAGTATTGCCAGTTAACATAACATCTAAAGTAGATACTATTTTAGGAAGACCTTGGCTAACTAATTTTTCATGTACTCAAATTTGGGAAACATTGACGTTTTATTTTATTTTTTATTAAAAATGGTTTATTCTTTCATATGATATATCCTAGCCACAGTTCCCCCTCCTTCCATTCCTCCTACTACCTCTCCTCCACTTCTCCTCTCCCTGAGACTCACTCCACCTTCATTTTCTCTTCAGAAAAAGACCAGTCACGTGATAGGAATAAACTAGATACAAAAAGATAAGGCAGAAGTCCTCCTATGGAGGCTGAAGAATGGAACCCAGTCAAAGGGAAACAGTCTCAAGAGAAGGCAAACAAAGAAACACATGATCCTAAGAAGTCCCCCAAAAAGCAAAGCTGAAAGCTTTAACATATATGCGGAGGTCTGGAAGAGACTGAAGCAGGTCACGTGTTAGCTGTTTCAGTCTCTGTGACCTCGTGTGATACCTGCTTAGTTGATTTGGTGGTATGACAAATTCAGAACAGGTGGACGAAGCAATCTCAGAAAATATGAATAGGATGAGAGACACAGAAATGTGTAAAAGGAAATAAAACAATTCCTTGGTAACCAAAAAATTTTGTGAAAGGCTTACACGAGAAGATACGTGCAAGTCTGAGGCCAGCCTGGCTCAACTAGTGAGACACAGACCAGCCTACTTTAAAAAAAAAAGCAACAACAAAACCAAAACCAAAACAACAACAACAAAAACAAGTCTCATCTTGGGAAAAGGAAAGAAGAAAATAAGGAGGGAGAGGAAAATGGAGTGAAGGAGAGGGTAGGGGAAGGAAGAGATTTAGCTCTTAAATTCTGGAATGGGATCCTAGGAGTTCACACCTAATGAATACAGCCTCCAAAATGTGAGTAACCAAGATCTCAGAATAAGACCTCATTTGTAAATTAACTTCATAGTTCTAAAAACAAGGACCTTGTACATGGCCCATTCTAAACCAGGCTGGACCGTAAATCCTATTAAAGACCTTGTGAGAGAGGAGAATCATAGAAAAATAGAAGGCAGTGGGAATAAGGAGGAAGACTGAACTCGAGTTACCAGGGAAAATAAATGATTTCTAGAAGTCACTGGAAGCTGGTAGAATGCTAGGTGTTCCCTCTAAGCTGATTTTGAAAATTTGTATCCTAGAATACCGAGAGAAAAAGCTTCAGTTATTTTAAGCCTGACAGGTTGGGGTAATGTCTTTGCTACTATATGTAGGTAGGGGTGTGTATTCTTGTTAGGGGTGTGTGTTGGTGCAGTTAGCATGAGCCGAATCAATGAACCATAACAAAACAACGGCATGGGATGCAGGATTCTTGATCAAACAACATTGTCCTCATTAATGCATGAAATGGCTGGGGTTTCACCTGCTCTTTCCTAACAATAACTGTTTGGTGTCACTGTGTTTCAGAGTAGCATTGTAGACAACAGCTATTCACTGTAAGAGCTGAGTAGTGCCAAAAGCAATTAGCACTGAGTTTGTCAAAAAAAAATGTCTCAATTCAGGTGTTAGAATTTGGCAGAACCCTTGGGATATGATGTTTTATAACAATGTAGTACTATATGGAAGAAAACACATTGACAATATTTATGTTTTAAATATGGCTGTAAAAATGTCTTTGCAAATATAATATGTGCAGCATTTTGTAGTTACAAGACTAAATAGTATTGCATTGCATCATCTTATCTTTCCTCCTCAGTTTTTATATAAACTTGATAAAAAGTAAATAGGGATTACTTTCAGAATGATAATTAATACTTCTCGACATGATTTGGCACCTTTTAACTGAACTAGGAAGAAGCATTTGATAATATGAATCATGCTTAATCTACAAAGAGTACACCCAAGAACTATCACAGCTTTTTTTCCCCAGTTACTGTGATAAAATACTCTGATTAAAGCAGCTTATAGAAGAAAACATCTATCTGGTTCACAATTCCAGGTTGCCATTCACCACTTTGGGAAAGCCAGGCAGCAGAAATCTTCATCAGAAAGCCACCCCTCCTCTACAGGCAAGAACTGAGAGCAATGAATTAATCCCTGCTTGCTAGTGCTTACCTTGCCTCCTCCATCTTTGTATAATCTGGGATCCCCTGACCACGCAGGGAATGGCACTGCCCACAGTGTGTCACGTCTTCTTACATCAATGAACATAGTAAACCAAATAATCCCACAGGCATGCTCATCCCAGGCCTTCCATTGTTGAGACTTCTTACAAGGCAATTCTAGATTGTGTCAGTTTGATAATTAAAAAACCTAATCATTCTACAAATGCTTTGGGTACATTTGGTTTTCTATTAAAAGTTCAATCTTCACACATAAAAGACAGAAGGTTGGAATTACTGCTGGCGTCCCAGAATGGATAGGAATTATCCATGAAAGGCCCAGTGAGCAACACACAACTTATTAAGGACAACGACAAAAATCTCCGTAAGCTAATTATTACTGAGAGCTGTTCTGCTGCTTTGAGCTCTGTTCTCAGCTATGAGTATCAACAGTAAGGTGCCTTGCTCATAATGGTGACTACCTAGTGACGGGTAAGAAATATTTTGCTTCATGATGTCCTCCTTTCAAAAATTTACTCCAAGACTATGGGTGATAACCGTCATTTAGAGGCTAATATTAAAATACCTTTCAAAATCAACATGTCACATTTTTAACTACTTTTTTATTTGATTTTTTATTTTTTAAATTGTTATTAGATATATTTCTTTACTTACATTTCAAATGTTATTCCCCTTCCCAGTTTCCAGTCCATAAGCCCCCACTCCCTCCCTTCCCCCATATGGGTATTCTCCCTATACATTCCCCTTACTGCTCCCCCCATATTCCTCTGCACTGGGGAGGTCCAACCTTGGCAGGACCAAGGGCTTTCCCTTCCACTGATGCCCCAACAAGGCTATTCTCTGCTACATATGCAGTTGGAGCCCTGGGTCAGTCCATGTATAGTCTTTTGATTGTGGTTTAGTAACTGGAAGCTCTGGTTGGTTGGCATTGTTGTTTTCATGGGGTTGCAAGCTCCTTCAACTCTCACAATACTTCCTCTAATTCCCCCCAAGAGGGTCCTGTTCTCAGTTTGGTGGTTTGCTGCTAGCATTGACCTCTGTATTGGACATGCTCTGGATGTGTCTCTCAGGAGCCATCTATATCCAGTCCCTTTCAGCATGCATTTTTTAGCTTCATCAATCTTATCTAGTTTTGGTGGCTGTATATATGGGCCACATGTGGGGCAGGCTCTGAATGGCTGATCCTTGATTCGCTGCTCTAAACTTTGCATCCATGTCCCCTCCTATGGATTCCCCCCCCCTTTTTTTTGGCTAATATCCACTTATCAATGAGTGCATACCAAGTGTGTTTTTCTGTGATTGAGTTACCTCACTCAGGATGAAATTTTCTAGTCCATTCCATTTGCCTATGAATTTCATGAAGCCATTGTTTTTGATAGCTGAGTAATATTCCATTGTGTAGATGTACCACATTTTTTTAATCCATTCCTCTGTTGAAGGACATCTGGGTTCTTTTCAGCTTCTGACTATTATAAATAAGGCTGCTATGAACATAGCAGAGCATGTGTCTTTGTTGTATGTTGGAGCATCTTTTGGGTATATGCCCAAGAGAGGTATAGCTTGGTCTTCAGGTAGTGCAATGTTCAATTTTTTGAGGAACCTCCAGACTGATTTCCAGAGTGGTTGTACCAGTCTGCAATCCCACCAACAGTGGAGGAGTGTTGCTCTTTCTCCACATCCTTGTCAGCATCTGCTGCCACCTGAGATTTTTACCTTAGCCATTCTGACTGGTGGGAGGTGGAATCTCAGGGTTGTTTTGATTTGCATTTCCCTGATGACTAAGGATGCTGAACATTTCTTTAGGTGTTTTTTGACCATTTGATAATCCTCAGCTGAGAATGTTTTGTTTAGCTCTGTACCCCATTTTAATAGGGTTATTTGGCTCTCTGAAGTCTAACTTCTTGAGTTCTTTCTATATCTTGGATATTAGCCCTCTATCAGATGTAGGATTGGTAAAGATCGTTTCCTAATCTGTTGGTTGCCCTTTTATCCTAATGACAGTGTCTTTTTCCTTACAAAAGCTTTGCAATTTTATGAGGTCCCATTTGTCGATTCTTGATCTTAGAGCATGAGCCATTGGTGTTTTGTTCAGGAAATTTTTCCCAGTGCCCATGTGTTTGAAATTCTTCCCCACTTTTTCTTCTATTAGTTTGAGTGTATCTGGTTTGATGTGGAGGTCCTTGATCCACTTGGACTTCAGCTTTGTACATAGTGATAAGAATGGATCGATTTGCATTCTTCTACATGCTGACCTCCAGTTGAACCAGCACCATTTGTTGAAAATGCTCTTTCTTCCATTGGATGGTTTTAGCTCCTTTCTCAAAGATCAAGTGACCATAGATGTGTGGGTTCATTACTTCTTAACTTTATTGAGAAGAATTTACCATTTATTAATAAATCTCAGAAAAATGTATTAAAAAGAAAGGGAGAAAAATATCCTTACCTCTTCCCTGAGTACTTCTCATATTAGCATGTGACAATTTCCTCCTCTTTCAGAAGATTAATTAGCTCTTGCTGTGCGATATTTGTAGTTAACAGCCCATACAAAGGACTAAGAGCCTTGCCCATAGCTTGATAACCACCTGTAGATTAACATTGTGTTTTGATAGCACACATGTCATCTTTATATGTCTATAAAATAACTTAAGGACAACTTGCCGTTTTGTATTTGACAATAGTATATTCTCAATTACCAGTATATTGCTCAATTACTTAGCATTCTTCTAGCCTAAAATTAAAGGCATATAATCAAATATAATACTGCATTCTTTGTTTCCAAGTAAAAAACTGAAGACATTGTGAAATAATTCTCTTTACTGACAGAATGCTTTGCATGCATCCCAGTAGCTGTGGGTCACTTGTACTAAACTGATAAGAAACTGATTAAAATATATTATAACTTATCAGTAAAAAGAAATACTATCAACCTTGAAACAGAATAAGATAGTTTTAGGTGCACTAGTCAAAAATATGACGATAAATCTTGCAAGATAAAAAATTGTGTGTGCAATTTTATTCTACTTGTGTTAGAGAAAAAGACAACTTGTATATTTATATAAAAATAAGAATTTTAGAAGGAAAGCATTTTATCGATTACTTTCTTTGAAAATGAAGAAGGGTGACCAAGGAATTTTTATTAAAAGAAGCAACCATTTTTGTATATATCTATTGTTTGTTAACTTGCATACAGACTGGGTTAGAATACAAACATGCATAAGCATGTATGCCTCCAGAGTAATAACAGCCCTTCCTGAAGCGTCCTAGACTTCAGATACTCGATCTGTGGTTGCTTTGGTTCATGTACTGATTAATTCCCTTTCTGGGTAAGTTAAAAACTGCACAGCTCAAACATACCTAAGAGTAAGCATTCCTATGTGGCAATAGTTATATCATACATGTTGTCTCTCCAGCATGCTCACCTAAGCACAGACTGCTCAAGCAGATTTCTTTATACACTCTACAGTTTCTGCATGATATTTAGTACATATTGCAAAAAAATCAACATGATCATTATTGAATATAATCAGAATTCCTTTCAGATGAAAAGTATTAAAATCTTCAAAAGCACTCATACATATGATTATTACATTTTTTTAATCATAAAGGATAAATCTGTGAGCAGAAGAACCATGAGGAAAATCCATTGCGAGCTGATCTCTATGGTCCTTAGACAATGATGATATCTTTTGAAGTAATTTGAGTTAACTTTTTTATTTGTTGATCTATTAATTTAAGAATATAACTGAAGCTGTTTAGTCCTAAAGGAAAGACAATAATTTAGGTCACAAGGTTGTCTGTTTAATGTCCAGGAGAGGCAGACTTGCTAATTCGGTATCTGATAATAGTCTCATTACAATGGTGGTAGCATTTGGGAAGAGTTCACACGGTGAGATAGCCAGAGACCTGCCTTTCTCTATAACAATCTATTATTCTGAGACTAAACTCATTCTAAGACATTAACATAAATCATTTAAGAGATCCACACTTCATTAATTTAATTGCCTGACTCTAGACTGCCATTTTTTTTAACTCTTTTACCTCCTCTATAACTTGCCTGAAGGCATGGTTAGGACCAAGCCCTGAACAAACAAATTTTCAGCTCTGTAGTAAACACTTCTTTTTGCCCATGGTTTCATGATGTGTAGTATATTTCTGAACACACATGGTGAACAGTGCTGATGTTGTCTGCTCAGTGCCTGTTTTCAGTGAGTGCTCAATTGGTCAGTCCTCAAGTTTCATCACAATGCATGTGGTGCAGATTATTCTTCATACAATCTATTACCAAACAAATGTCAAAGAAAAACCAACATATATGGTGTCTATTGAGGAAATTGCTGTGAAATACAAAGGTATGTAATCTAATTTAACACTGAATACTTTTGGATCTCAGTCCAAAGGTTTACCTTGAAAGGTAAACACAGAGAGAATCAAAGAAGACACTCGTCTGAAGCAAGGGGAACAAATGATTGCTCTGTCAACTGAGTTGCAAGTGCATAAGGGGATGATTGTCTAGGAATGAGTATTGGGTATGTTCTTGTTATAACTAAAAATCAAGACAATGTTGCCTTAGCCTAGAAAGGCTTCATGGAAATCATAGATGAAGGCCTTGCAAACACTCCTGTTATTGTGTCCAGCAAATTTTCCTACATATGGGTTCTATATGCTGCCTTGTCTTGACTCTGGAAGCACCAGACAGTGATCTGTCCGCAGTGACACATGGGGATCCAGAGCACATTATTTTCCCACAAGATGAAGTATTAATGGGGAGAAGGTATTTTTCATTAGCCTCCTGGACTGTCCATACAACAGAACATCCTCCTGCTGCCATGAGGTGCTTGCTTTGTGGATCCTTTTTTCCTATTTTTTATTTATTTATTTATTTATTTATTTATTTATTTATTTATTTATTTATTTATTTACATAAACCAGAGGATACCCCCACTCTTGGTTCCCCTGCACCTAGTTCCTCATCCCACTCCTCCCTTTTGCCTCTGAGAGGATGCCTGCCCTCTCCCCATCCCTCTGTGTCCCCCTTGCCTGGGACCTCAAGTTTTCCTCTTTTCCTTTAATCCCTGTCATTCTTTAGCTCTCTCCCTTTCCCTCCCAATTGTCTCCCTGTTGTTTTCATTGTTGTTTTCATTCGGTTGGTTTGTTGTTTGAAGATGGAGCTGAAGCACATGATGATGATGGTTCATCTTCATGTAAGAGCCAAAGTTTTCTAAATGTGATGGTTTTATAGTAATACTTAAATTATTAGAGAGTGCTTGTCATTCTCTAATAAGTCGAGAAATTGGGAATTTTGTGGGGTTTTTTTTCTTTGTTTTTTAGAAAAAGTAAGACATCAAAAAGACATATTGTGTACCCATTTATTTTACAAATATAGCCAATACATTTATGACTGTTAAATACCTGGGGTTTGACTTCCAGAACTTTCCCCCTGCACCCCAGACTAGTATCATAGCTGCTTTGTGAACCACTCTACAAGCGTCTATATTCTCCAAAGAAAAAGAAAAATAAAAAAAATGTTAAATCACTCCCACTAATGCTAGTCTCCAAATAAATGAAAATTAGATAATTTACAGCAGTGAATTCTAGACAGGAAACAGAGAATCTGAGAATTTCTCCTGGCTCTGTGCCCCTGTCCCACCTGTATCGCTATTACAAGTGAAAGTGGTGCTAATCTCATGGATGTGATTCAACACATGAAACGTAGCTTCTGAAGGAAGAACAATTTAACCGTTGACCTGAAGCCCTGACTCCAAAGCACATGCTTCATTTTGTTATGCAGACGGCAGTGTGAGAGGAAAGTGCTCTATTTTGGGGGGAAGGGGTGACTAATGACCAAACTGAGACCAATTGCACAGGCAAAGACACTAAGTGTTGCATGGAGCTGGAGGGGAATTCTGCTTCTTGGAGAAGCCAGGTGAGGAATAAAATGTACTTGTTTCAGTCCGAGGTAGGCATGCAGATGGGCATATTAGCAGAGGGATGCTCCCGTCTCTGTCACAATGCCATGTCCGGCTATTGCCACTGTATATCTTGTAAGTAGATAAATCACACTCCTTCAGCCTTTGGAAACAGTAAATGCAAATAATCTGAGGATACAGGCCCACGCAGAACAGCAAAGGGTCCAGAATGAGGCATTTTGTTTAAGAGACATGGATGAGGCCAGATGCTCAATGAGGAGAAAGGCAGACCTTTATGGGAGATGAACTTTCTGATTGACAAGGCTTTTAAACAACTGCTTGGCTGTGATTGACAATCAGCCTGGAGAACAGATGAGCAGGTAATTGCTGTTCTGTATTATCTTTGCATAAATACCACCGCCCTAAATAGGCCTGCCAGCTTGGAGAGAGACGGCTGCAGCAGAGGGCTGCCAACCAGAACCTCTGCCAGGATGGGGAGAAATCCAGACCCTAAATTGCTGTGAAGTGCACGATGCCTGCAAATTCCTTAAATAACAGTGTGGGAGTATATTGTGTTTGGAGGCAGGAGGCCAGAGGTAGTCCAGACTCATATCTATTTGCACAATGAAGGGTGGGTAATTTAGAATCTAAATTTTAGTCCTCAGTAAAAATAGAATTAATACCAGCTTCCCAATACATAGCTTTTCTGAGATGCGCAAGCAAACTGTGTATTGGAAGGACGTATCATTGAATATGTCCTTTCTTTTGAAGCACATTTGGCTATGCGCCAATATTTTGCAGCACAGCCACACGGGTACAGGCCTGTATTCCCAGATACCCAGGTGATGACAGGAGAGAACCAATAGTCACAGGCAAGCATGGGCTATACAGTGAGCTCAAAGGCAACTTTGACAACGGAGGGAGATCCTCTCTTAAAATATAAGGTAAACGGTGGTTTATCTCAGAGATATAATAAGCCTTCCCTAACCTGCACAGAACACTTCATTCAATTCAAAGAAGAGCTAAAACCAAGGGGAACACAAACCTTGGGGCTTAGTATTAACTATTTTGTATTTACTCACATAACTGGTTAGACTGTAATTTTCCAAGCTAAGTCGTGGTAGTATCATATAGATTTAATGTAGTACTGAAACATCAAAAGATTGGCAGAATGTTAAGTAATCTCCATCGCTTCTTCTAAACTCGCTTTTGACGCGGAAAAGAAGCCCCAAACACTATGAAAAGCATTAAATGCCTACTTAACTCTTCTGCGAATCCATGAAACTCTCAATATTATTAGTTACTTGTCTCTCTGTGACCAACACCGCTGACCAAAGGAACCAAGGTAAGAAGGAAGGGGTTGTGTGGTTCACAGTCTGAGATTCATTCCTTTAGGGTAGGAAGTCCTGGGGTGGTGAAGGAGATTAACACCCCTGGTCATGCTGAATCCTCAGTCAGGGAGTAGAGAGAGATAGGTGCTGGTGCTCACTGTGTTCTGTGTTCTTTATTGCTCCAGACCATGGAGCAGGACTACTGCCTGCAGTTGTGTTGAGTGTTCGGACAGCAAGGAAACTAGCTTAGATATGGGCTCCCAGCCATAGCCAGAGGCTTACTTCCTGGATGATTCTATATCCCGTCAGGTTGATAACCATTATTTAACCATCGTATCAACAGTAAGAACACACGTAACATCTGGGTTGAATTCTCCTGAAACACTGTGATAATTTCTGATAATTGCAAGCCTGACACTGGAATGGAAAGAGGACTATAATCCAAACTGCAACCAGGATTGTAGCATGTTAAAGAGGGTGGTTCTGGGTTGGGGATTTAGCTCAGCGGTAGAGCGCTTGCCTAGCGAGCGCAAGGTCCTGGGTTCGGTCCCCAGCTCTGGAAAAAAAAAAAAAAGAAAAGAAAAGAGGGTGATTCTAGGAAACGCCATTGAGACATCTTTCCAGAGTACTGCTTGATAAAAAGGCCCCTCAATCCCATTTTGTGTGTCCATCCATAGGGATTTGGATTTGTTTTGTTTTCTCCCTAATTTTATTTTTTATTTCATGTATGTCTGTATACCACATGCAGTGTAACATGTCTTGTAACTGAAACTGGAGTCATAGGCAGCTGTGAGCCAACATTTAGAAGGTGGCAGTCAAACCCTGGTCCATTGGCAAAGTACCTACCTCTCTCAAATGCTGAGCCATCACTCTGGCCCAACCCATTGGATTTATTTGGGGAAAGTGTGATCTTTCCTGTCCTCATACTCAATATTTTCCCAGTAGAAATTAAAGCGAGAGATCACTTTTGGAAGATTTAAAAGGAAGGAAGGAACTCAAAGTGGCTCTGACCACTAGAAAGATGAACACTTAAAACACGTTGTGAACAAAGAAAGACTCATTACTATATTCTTATTTCTATTACCACACCTGAGTGGCCACTGTCTTAGGTAGGGTTTTACTGCTGTGAACAGACACCATGGCCAAGGCAACTCTTATAAGGACATTTAATTGGGGCTGACTTACAGGTTCAGAGGTTCAGTCCATTATCATCAAGACAAGAACATGGCCGCATCCAGGCAGGCAGGGTACGGGAGAAGCTGAGAATTGTACATCTTCATCTAAAGGCTGCTGGCAGAATACTGGCTTCCAGGCAGCTGAGATGAGAGTCTTTTAGCTCACACTCACAGTGACACACCTACTTCAACAAGGCCACACCTTCTATCAGTGCCAATCCCTGGGTCGAGCATATATAAACTATTATAGCCACTGAGAGTTCCCTACCATGAGGAAAGCAAAAGTGCACTGGAATTTGCCTCGGGCAATCCTGTAGCTGTGTGCTCTAAATTTGGACCACCGATTTCTGAACTGATATTTGTAATGAAAAGGGCACTGGGTCAATGCGTAAGAGTGCTTACTGCACAGGCATGAGGACCCATGGTTAAACCTCCAGTGTACATGTGAAAAGTCAGGCCCTGGAACTCAGGAAAGTTATGTCACTCTATTGTAGTCAGGGAGTAGACACAGAAGAATCACTGAGGCTTTCTGACTCTGGGCTGACTGAAAGATTCTGTGTGGAAGGAATAAAGCAGAAAGTGCTAACAGTGAGAACAAAGCATCATCCTGGGGTCTTCGTGTATGCACAGGAAATACATATAACACACACACACACACAGAAAGATACATACACACTCACTCACACAGATTTCCACACCCACACTCATACACATACTCACATTATACACACATACTCTCTCATATACACTCACATACTCATACACTCTCACACATACTCATACATACATACTCTCACATGCATACACACACACACTCACATACACACAGACTCACACACACTCAAACTTACCCCCACATCTACATACTCAGATTCACACCCATCCACACTCATACACACTCACACACACACACACACACACACACACACACAGAGAGAGAGAGAGAGAGAGAGAGAGAGTCATTCCCAATTAAATTCTAAGAATTGTAATTTTGAACAGCTTCCTGTGTATTTAAAGCCTATGCAACAGTGATGCTCTACTCACAAATGCTGAATATCATTCTGCCACCTTGCCCTTAGCATGCTGTTCATTGATTTTATTTCTCAGTATTTGTTTACTATGTAACTGGAACATAGCGTCTGCCACCTGCCTTCCTCAGCCAACTATACCACATCAGAGTTTCATTTCTTGTGGGACATGGAAGGAACAAAATTATAAACAGATCCTTGACTGTTTGCCTAGGCATACTTGATGTGGAAAAGTCAGTACAGAGATATATGGTCAACCAGAAGGTAGAATTCTTAAAACATTTCCTTGGAAAATAAAAGCTAAGACCTGTTTCGTCCTGAGAATAAAGGGGTGGGGATTGAATGCATTGAATGTTAACAAGTTATGGTCAAAGACATTTATGTAGATTAAAGGTCAACCTTACCTGGAAACAGTATGGCTATTGGATGAATTAGAGATGATCAAGGCCCCAGGCTTTGAATATGGGTGTGTGAGAGAGTGTTGCCATGATTGTCCCTACGGGTCCAAGCAGAATGTTTCTGAAACAATCTGTGTGCATTACCAGAAAAATGCTTTTCATATCACAATTAGCAGCCAGTTAGAAATAAGAGCATGGATTTTGGTACTCTGCTCAGCACACTTTAAAACTGACAACTCTGTGCTTTTTGTTTGTATTTGTTTTTTCCAAATTTGCTTTAAAATGCAAAGTTATCAGTTGAACACACATTAGGATACAGAAATGGAAATAGATCACTTACTAAGAGCACATTGAATTCTCTCTCTCCCTCTCCCTCTCCCTCCCCCTCTCTTCCTCTCTCTCCCCTTCCCCCTTCCTCCCTCGCCTTCTCCCCCTCCTCCCCTACCACACACACACACACACACACACACACACACACACACACACTCACCTAAAGACAATAGCTTTGCCTGAAACATTCTTTAGTCTAAAAATAGTGTTTTAAATGGATCAATTTATTCAGATGAATAGGAAAACAAACATTGTCTAATGCATTAAAAACCTTTAAGAGATTTTATGAAGATATGCTTTCTTTTCAGACTATTTTTATTCACCAATAAGCTCGGAGGTCAAGAAATGGTTTAGATTAGCTCTATAGAGGTCATTTCTGACCTCTATAGTTTTTGACACTGTTACTAGCACATTCACTCAATTATTATTTTTGAGTGCATAAACCTTTTATTTCCAGATTTATAAAGGTTATAGGATAAAGTGCATCTATGAAAACCTACAGTCACCAAAGGTCATTGGATGAAACCTTTTCCTGTTTAGATGTTTGCAAAATCTGGTAGTTGCTAGACTCTGTCTGGTACTCACAAGGTTGAAGACTCCCTTCACTATTACATGCTACATGCATTTGTGTCTGCTTAGAGCCCACTAAGTGCTCTTTCCACAAAAAGGGAAGGAACATGTACCAGTTCCCAGGAAAACCCAAAGTCCTCTTAGAATTCTTCTTTGGAAGAACAGTGGTGTAGTAGAGAGCTCTCTTGCTTGTTTTCTTCATAAATTTTGTGTTTTACCTTGTTGGAGATTTTTTCTTTTCTTTTTTTTTTCTGTTCTTCATTTCTTAAAGCTAACAATGTGGAGAAAGAAGAGAACCAAATGAAGAACAATGTAACTGAAGCTGTGAACCCCACCCCAGCTTTGAAAATGTGTCTACAATAGAGAGAACTTTATTTCAAAAATCTATGTAATTTAATTCAAGACTATTTTACCACTATATCTGAGGGATGTGTGAGGGAAATCGGGATGCTTGAAGACCTGAACTGAATGTTTCAAATGTTTCCCTGTGAGGTCATATGTTTGTCTCAGTTGAACCTGAGTTCCCAGACTGATAAAGTTGAATTTGTAAGACTGAGGGACAAAGACTGGGGTGTGGGAAAATAGCTCTGTTGGTAAACTGTTGTCACTCACGATCCAGGAGCGGGAAGCCTGGGTTTGTTCTGCAGTACCATGTAGAGAGGGACTGGCTGGTGTGTATCTGTAACCCTGTGTTCCTGGGCTTGCCTATCAACCAACCTGTCTAACCAAATGACTGAGATTCAGGGTCAGTGAGAAACTAGATTTAAAACAAAACAAAACAAAATAAAAAAAAACTCTATCTCAAAAACAAAACAAAATAAAACAAAAAAAAAACAGAAAAACACACTAAGATAAAGCGTAAGTGTGGAGGTCACCGATATTAATGTGGTTTCCATATGCCCAAGCATCCACATATGTGCCTTATCAGTAACATGTGGACTATGCAACTATAGGAGTATTAATCCTCCAAAAATGATTAAATAATTAATGGGAGGATAGAGGGACTGAAGCTAACCTAATTTCTTTTGAGAAATTGTAACTTGGTACCTTGGTGCTTGAGTGCACACACATGACAGAGAGAGAGAGAGAGAGAGAGAGAGAGAGAGAGAGAGAGAGAGAATCCCTCTCCCCACTTACAGCACATTCCATCATCGGCCATGCCCTAAATACTGGACAAGATGAGCGTGCTTCCGTATATTCCCTCTGAAGTCTATCGCAGGCAACATTAATCTAACGTGGCAGTTCTCAACCTAGCAAAGTAACGACCTCACATTCCTCTCCACCCATGCCCACACAACCATGGCCAATCAATCATGGCTGATGTACAAAGAAACCCAAGCTTCTGCCGTTGCTGTAGATTTTCTGCTGGGACACTTGAGACAGACAGTACACTCAGCTGGCTGGCCTTGTGTAGAGTGCATTTCAGTACTCAGCAAAGGAAGACCGCACTTCTGGGCTTTCTACAGGGTCACAACAATACCAAGCTGTCGCGCGCCCAATGTCCCGCCAGCAAGAACGACGCGTGGCAACAGGATTCTTCTGCGAGCAAGCCTTTACTGTGTTACAGCTCTTCTTAGTGTTACAGCTCTCTTAGTGTTACAGCTCTCTTGAACAGGGACTCCGAGCAGCAAAATCGCTCGGCTTATATAGACAACAGTATGCTAATTATCTCTCAGGGATTGGTGGGGCTTGGATCACCCCACTACTTGTCCTCCAGGGATTGGCGGAGAATGAATCACCTCATTAGCATATTAAAGGTCAACTGACACCTGGTGCATAAACCGCACATGTGCAGTACCGCTGTTCACCACTAGAGGGAGCCCTAGCAAGGGGACAAGCCTGCACATGCGCAGTAAGTCGTTTATATCCAGACAAGGCTGGATGTCGGCGCCATCTTTGTTTCGCCGCGCCGCTCTCTACACCAAGCTGCTTAGCATAAAGGAGACTGCCCAGTAAAGTCATTGTTCAGTGTATATGGTACATGGCATTGTGCAATCTTATAGGTGTGACTACCTTCTCCACTTTGCAACATGCTATCTGCTTACATTTCTAAGCTACATTTTGTTCTTCATCTTGTTTTTTGTTTGTTTGTTTGTTTTTTATTTTTAAAAGTGTATCATTTTGGTTAAGCGTTAATTATGAAGAGTCAGAGAGATGGCTCAAGAGTTAAGAGCATATGCTGCTCTTACAGTAACTGTTAACTCAATTCCCAGCAACCACATCGGGTGTTTCACCATTGCCTGTAACTTCAAATGCAAGAGAAACCTGATTCTCTAGTCTCCATGGACACCTGTACTCATAAACACAAACTCGCTCTCAGACAGATGCACAGACACAGGATGGAAAATAGTAAAAAAATAGAAAAGAAAAGCGTTAAAGACAGTTGGTTCTCAATTCAGTTCCTTTAGCGGTTTTCTTTTAATATGCTAAGGATATCCATTTATTTAAAATAAGTATGGAGACTATCTGGATTAGAATAAAAAGATACCTTATGACTAACATGTAGATGTCAAACCTCCAGGAGTGTTTATGTTGAGTAAATAATTAATGGAGGGGATGTAAGAGGTGGCCGAGCTGACCTGAACTTTGAGAAAGGGTGCCTCCTCCCGGCTACATAGCAGATGAGAGTGGTGTTTGACAGCAGCGAATGAGCGCCTCATTGGAGGGGAAATTTCTGTGACAATAATGAAACATACTAACCTTGCTACAGAGGACAGGATGCTGGTGTCACGTTCACAACATCCAAAACATTTTTCCCACTCCTTTATTCTTACTTCTGTGGTGAGATGGGGCAGGCAGGTGGCACATGTCTCAAGGTCAGAAGACTTCTTGCAGGAGTTGGTTCTCTCCTTCTGCTGTGTAGCTCTCAGGGTCAGAACTCAACTTGTCAGGCTTGGCCACAAGTGCCTTTGCACACTAAGCCTTTCCCACTGGCCCCTGTGTTCATGACTTCTAAGCACACATTTCCGTTTGCAGTACAGATTGCTTTTCAGCTTAGATTTCCGTGTTAGTCTTGCGTTTTAATCTTTTAGTTCCTATATGCTCACTGTACGGCTTCTCCAGTCTTCTCCCCTGCAGAGACTTCTAAAGGAAAAAGTCAGGAGAGTAGCAGCTTCTCACGAAAACCACATAGTTCTAGTAGTTACAACTGCTTGGCTGTGACTATTGTTATCATAGATAACACAATAACAGCTTCTAGTTAATCGTCATTGACGAGTATACAGACTGAGTGTGCAGAATCAGCACTAGAAAGCTGACTCAGGAGCAGGAGTCTCATTTGAGCTATGTAAGAAGTTCCAGGCAGATGGAGATCGCTCCTGAGAGACACAGCCAGAATACGGCAAATACATAGGTGAATGCCAGCAGCAAACCACTGAACTGAGAACGGGACCCCTGTTGAAGGAATCAGAGAAAGGATTGAAAGAGCTGAAAGGGCTTGAGACCCCATATGAACAACAATGCCAAGCAACCAGAGCTTCCAGGGACTAAGCCACTACCTAAAGACTATACATGGACTGACCTTGGGCTCCAACTGCATAGGTTGCAATGAATAGCCTAGTAAGAGCACCAGTGGAAGGGGAAGCCCTTGTTCCTGCCAAGATTGGATCCCCAGTGAACTGGATTCTTGGGGGGAGGGCGGTAGTGGGGGGAGGATGGGGAGGGGAACCCCCGAATAGAAGGGGAGGGGGAGGGGTTGGGGGATGTTGGCTTGGAAACCGGGAAAGGGAATAACATTTGAAATGAAAATAAGAAATACCCAATCTAATAAAGATGGGGGAAAAAAGAAAGAAATGTAAGTAAAGAAATATATCTAATAAAAAAAATTTTAAAAAAAAGTTCCAGGCTAGCCTGAGCTGTAAAGAAAGACCCTGCCTCAAAATGCCAAAGGTTGGAGACACAGCTCCAACATGTTTTAGGTGCATTCCACACTAGAAAAGAAAAAAAAAAAAGGTAAACAAGGGTATACATTTTTCATATAAGCATCTGTTTAAAAGCATCTGTTCTTATGAATATCTGAGTACATATGCTCAATTTTCGGAGACATTTTAAAAGTGGTCCCAGGGCAGTCCAAATATGCAATCAAGGAACAAATAAGATCATTATTTCAGGCTGCATTTATTCTCCATGAAACATCTGAAGCGTTTTCGCCCATATCTATAATAAAACACTAAATCTAATCTATGGGCTTGATATACCTTAGCGGATAGGCATTTACAATGTAAAATTTCTTACAATAGTCTTGACTCAGTGTGTTCTGTTCAAAATCCACATGTATAAACATCTCCGATGGCTCTTGCTACGTTTTGGAAGAGCATATCGCTATAAAAGAATCAATCAATAAAGCACCGGCGGGATAGAAGTACAGTTATTTCTTCTCTGAGATAATTCTGGGTGGAGACACTGAGTAAGAGGACGATATTAAAGCTCCTTAATAGCCACCCACGATTGGCCAATGCCAATTCAGTACGATTTATAAAGTCGTGTTTAATTGTTCCAATTAGTACTAACCAGACAATGATGCCTAACAGAGTCTATATATTGATGGGCAATAGGGAAGATGGATATTTCACAACTTGCATCGAGGTCCACAGAGCCTTGTGGTTGTTTGAGTTTCAAATTCACAATGCAGGAAGCAGGGACTCTTCCATTGTAATGAAGCAAACCACCGAACTCTTCTTGGTAGACACTCAGCTTCCTGTGTTGTGAGATCTTCAGCCATGCACACCTTGGTAATTAGGAAGTAGGCTACAAGAACCTCCCTCCTCCCTTCCATGATGGCTATTTTATTCTTATTTTTCAATATACAATTGCCAATTAGTAAAAGGCAAATTCAGCAACCTTGCGTGTGTGAATGAAATGTGAGGTTTTGACTTTAAAAGACCTTAAGTTATCAGAAAAAGAAAGAAAAATGGCTCTTTTAAGGTATAATGAGTTCAGGTGTGGTGTTTTTTTTTCCCAGAGGATTTGCCAGCTGAATAGTATTTTCAAAAGAGCATTCCTGCTTTTAGAATCCTATTATATCCCTTTAAATCTCCTTCGATGTTTTTCCCCAGAAATCACATTTACTACTGACTATAGCTGCCCATTGATGAAGTTGGGCAATCTATAAACACTTTGAATGACACTAAACTACAGGGTGAAAAGTGTCCTTTGTAATTTTTTTTGTGCCTGGTTATATCACACCCAATTTTTGCTACTTACCACTTGTAAAGGAAATCTATCGAGTTCGTTGAAACATTTATAATGACATTTTAACTCCCTTCCATTGAAAATGCATTGGAAAGTATTTCCTAAGTGCGGCATTTAGAAGGAAGCTATTATTTGGAAGAGCAGGCAAATGTCGGAACCTGCTGTTTTAAAATTGCTTTCCAAATTTAAGGAAACATTTTACAAAGGCGGATGATAATGGAGTCTGAGCTGGGCCTCGGGGATGTGAATGCCACATCCCCATGTTGTGTCATGTATTGACCCTGGGAAACTTGATAAAACGGAAGACAGATTGCCCGGGCTCTCTCTGTGTTTAAGTAGCAAGCTGATCCATAACTTTCACAAGAGCCAGAAATCATTTATTGTCAGCGCTGTCCAGAATATATCCTGACAGTTCAGTGGGAGTTTCACCGCCATTTATTTTCAAATCAATACTCAATTACGAGGAGGAAGATTCACTCCCTTGCCCATTTTCAAGATGAAATTATGGACTGCAGCAATAACACTTAGCGAAGCGAAAGCATCGTCTATTAACTCAAGATGGTACCGGGAACCAGCCAGCTTCTTTATTAAAGTTTCCTCTCTCGCTCTCACTCTTTGGGGCTTTTAATTAATCATTGTGGGAAAAGGCCTTTCACATTGTGAGTGATGACCAGAGCTAACAATTTTCTCCTAACTGCCTTTTAATTTCAACTCTGGGAGAGCGCATTGACCGGATCTCACAACAACCCATCAATGCTAGTTTTTAATGTGTTTTCTCCTTTGTTATTGAGAAGAATGGAATGCAATGGACCTCGGGCCCCTCTTCGTAACTCAAGTAATTGATTCCGTAAATGGGGCACATTTGCTCCTGGATAAAAAGTGCTGTCGATGAAGATACTAGGGTCCATATAAATTACTCCATTAATGAGAAATAAAGCTATTTATGGTTTTTAGAGGAAATGCAAGCCATCCTACTAGGGGTTTGGGGGAGGGGGAAGACGAGTGCGGTTACATTCATTTATCTTGTATATATGCTTCTCCTAGACTCTGGTTCTTTTGCATTTCAAATAGCAGACGGAAATTAAAATAATTTTTAAAAAAATCAAGGCAAGCTGCAAAGGAATGTAGATACTAACAGCTAGACTTCACAGCACCAAGTCTAAAGGACTATACGCCCCCCAGAATCCAGGTTTCTGCATGCAAAAATAATCTTTCCTGTGCTTTGATTGGTGGATAAGTTTGTACTAAGGGATGTTGTAGGTCTCTCCTGTATCAGTCAAGTTCATTATCTTGCTAGTGAGTCAGATGGGCAAGTAAGACAGACTGCACTGAGAAGTAAAGCGACTGATCCCTGTAACGGGGAGCACGGAGTGGGGTGGAAGAGGGTGGGCAAGGACTGGGACAGGGACGAGACACTGAGAGGACACAGGAAATAACGACGTAGGACTCAAAAGTGAGTTGTCAGGAAGTGATCTGCATCAGGATTTTTACGTCCTGGGAATGAGTATTCTCCATTTGTGATTTAGCTTTGAGTTCAGGTGAGCCTGTTTTTTTTTTTTTTGTTTTGTTTTTTGTTTTTTTTTTTTTAATTAGCACATACTGTACCTATGTGTTAATTTAATTAAGGGGCTAATGATTGATCAGGTAGTAGGGTGCAAGGCTGAAGTCTCAGAAAGAGCTCCCCAAAAAAGACTGAGACAAAGTTATCCAAAGGCTCCGAAGTGGAGCAAGAACCAGGACGTAAAAAGATCAAAGATCGGTACTTGGGAGTTCAGTGTCTGGAACTCTATTTGTTTCTTGCTCTGGGAAACTGGCTCTTGTTTTGTAAGACAAAGAGCCCGGGGAGTAGAGAACTTGAGCACATTGAAGCCCAGAGGAAACTTTGCAAAGTTTAGCACCTGGCTTATCCTCCCTGTTTGCGTAATCCGGAGGGTGAAATCTTACACACCACTCAGATATCATCAGTCCCTCTGTTTCTTACGTTTGTCTCTTTCCTCAACAAAACCCATGCGCGGCTTCATCTCTCCATTTTGCGCTGTGCTTATTTGAAAACAAAGATTCACGCAGGCAAACTTGCCTGTTGGTTCTTTTCTACACTAAACTTCTAGTTTGGCGGGGGAGGAGGGAGGGATGGTGGTTAGTTTAGCAGAGTTTAGGCAGGGAAGTAGCTAGACAGCAGATGTTAGCAGAGGTCTAATGTTTTCTGTTGGTTTGTGTCTGGCAAAACTTAGTCGGAGGCTCCACCGAAAGTGAACCATCTGCTTCTATTTCTAACATATTGGCAAAACATATTGTTGTGGTGTTTATTATAAAAATGGTGTTCTTCGAGTTAATTCCAGTTTCTGCAGGACATGTAGACACTTCTGTTTGCTCCTTTGGGCCTGTGACCCTGAGTAGCTACCTACGTCATGATCCTGGCTTACTCCTAATTTCTATCATTAAATCATTCAAATATTATGTGAACACAATTGCCATTGAGGCAGTCTAGGGGACTGGGAACCTTAAAGGGAAGAGAAAAGCGAATCACGCCCCTCTCTCCAGATTCAGTTTAAATCCCCCCCACCAGCTGAGAGTCCAGAATTCCAACACAGTTCTCAGATGTGTGTGATGCTCTTCCGTGCCGAGATGATATCATTTTCTGTAGAGAAACTTACAAGAATGATTAACTCACAATGAAGCAGGCTACACACCTAAGCATATGTGGTCTTGTTATAAAATGTTCAGTGTTTGGGGATCTAAAAAGAAAACAGTGAGTGGTATGAGCTTGGTTCATAATACCATGCCTTAAATGCCCCTGAAAACCTTGGGATCTACGGTTCTTCCTTATCAGCTGCCATTCTAGCGAATACACACACCAGGAACCCCACTAGACTCTATTTAAAGCTATTCACCAAACTTCAGAAATGGGACTTCAGAAGATGTCAAAAATCATGTACATGGATGGCTAAGAGGACCTCCAGACCCATTCCTGGATGTGCCTTCTTCTATCATGAAGCATTTCTCTTTTTATTAACTCTTGTGCTTAAATCTATATTAAAGCAGTATGGGGTGCAGGATAGCTAGAAGGATCATCAGATCAAAACACATGCAGAGCAATCTAAATGCCTCATAGCCATTCTAAGAACACATGTATGCTACGACACACACACACACACACACACACACACACACAAACACACACAGACACACACAGGTACACATATACACACACATACACATATGAACACACACATATACAGACATGCACACATACACATTCATGTACACATACACACACATTCGTACACATACACACAAACACAAACACACACATACACATATACACACACACATACACACACATGCACACACACACACACATACATGCACATATATGCCACCACCATTATCATCATCCTCATAAACAAAATGTTAAATGAAACTTTTTAAGACCAAGTGTAATGTAGGTTACACTGTCCTCAAACTCATTATGTACCTAAAGTTGGCTTTGAACTCCTGAGCACCAAACTCAGGGTTTACAAACTCAATTTTTTTCTTAATAAATTCCAACCTTGATTTGTACTGGCCTGTCATGAGATTCTTTTCTGCTGTGAAATCGAGGCCCCTCCTCTGCCTGATGAGAGAACTCTCTAAACAGAGCTCTCGAAGCTGCTGCAAAAAGCAACATGGCAGTACCTCAGCTTCGCATTCTGCTACTGCTGATACTGACTGAAAGACTTGAAAATCCAAAACTCGCTTCCTTTTCATAGCCATTTCTTCATGTAAATGAACAACAATAATGATGTAAAACCTTGTATGCATTCAAGTATTTGACAGCATTTGATAAAATGTGTTTTTCTTTGCTTCCCTTTTCCTTCTTTTCTTTTCCACCCATTTCAGGTCTGGGGAAGAAAACAGGGTCCACATATTCTAGGGGCACACTCTGAGTCACATCTCTAGCCCCGGACCAAAAACTCAAACATTGTAAAAATGTGTATTCACAAGGTCGTGCATAAGTGCAGTGCTTCTTGTTTTCTAACCAGGCTACTGTCTAATTAATTAAAAGCAACTTTTCACAGAAGTTGCAGGGGTGAAGGTGTGGGAGAGTCTCTAGGTCTAATCAACATGCCACTTGAACTAGAAAAGAATTCTTCAAACATATTGATTTTCTTACAGGATAATTACTAGGTAAAATTTGAATGTATTTTGTTTGTAACTGATACCCTCCTTCCTTCAAAACATGCCTTCACTTGTAAAACAATATTGCATAAGAAGAAACAAATAAAATTAAAATTTACAAAGTCAGGAATAAGGTAAGATAATCAACAGGCATTTATACACGTAGTTTGTAATAAATTGATTGATTTAGATCATACATGTAATTAACTTCCTAACACCAAAAGGACGAGACAAATATCAACTGTTCCAAATTTTTTATTTAAAAATTGAAATTTTATTTTCCTTTGAAGTTCTTTTTTCCAACCCTCAACTGCATTAAATTTTCCTTCCTATGTGCAGAACAATACCTTTAGCACACTGCTATGGTTTATCCTCCCCAAACCTGATTTTGAATTTAATCCCCACTGTAACATATTGACAGGTGAGATCAGGTAGGGTCCTGGGGAGGTAATAGGGCTTCACCTTTATAAATAAAATATTTGAGTTATGTGAATGCAACAGATGTCAATTATGAAGAAAAGGGAAAAGGGGACATTTAACTGTGATTTTTAATAAGATAACCAGTGGCTGAATCTAGCATTCAGAATCTGTCTTCTGATGTAGGACAGTTACTATGACTTTCTAGTAGGTGATGATGATGATGATGGTGGTGGTGGCAATGGTGGTAGTGGTGGTAGTGGTGGTGATGATGATGATGACGATGATGGTGATGGTGATGGTGATGATTCATTTTACATTCCTTTCACTGGCTCTCCTCCTGGTCCCCCTCTCTCACAGTCTCCCTTCTTATTTCCCCTCTCTTTCTCTCCTAAGAGTGCAGAGGCTAGGCACATCTTCTCCCACTGAGGCTAGAAAAGGCAGCCCAGTTAGAGGAAGGTATTCTACATTTTTACCATGAAAATAATCCTATAGAACCTAGATCCAGGAAAGTGAGCACAAACCACAGCTCTCCTGAACACCAATCTCTTGTCAACTATGTGTTTGTTCTAAGAATCTTATTCTCTGTCAAATAGATAAAGAATGATGACTGGGGATAGAGAGATGGCTTGGTTGTTAACACTGATTGCTTCTCTTAGAGAGGACACAGGTTCCATTCCCAGCACTCACATCAAACAACTGACAATCACCTGTAACTCCAGCATCAGGGGATTAAATCCTTTCTTCTGGCTTCCATATGCATGCACAATTATATGGCACACGTGCATGCGTGCCTACACACACACACACACACACACAGAGAGAGAGAGAGAGAGAGAGAGAGAGAGAGAGAGAGAGAGAGAGATACATCTTTAATAAAAAATAAGGATACTTTTTATTTTACTTATCAACTATGAAGAGTAACTTATGTTTATTTCTGAATCTATGGTTCTAACTATACCTCTGCTTAATGCTAACTAACACATGTTTTACCAGACTATACTTGCCTAGAGATAAAACAAGTACACACACACACACACACACACACACACACACAGAAGTTTCACAAGATGTTTTAACATTAGGATATCACTACTGTGAATCTAGTCATGCCTCCCTTTAGCCCAGTGGATGGATCAAGCAAATGTTGCAGAACATAGTTACCCTAGTCATATTGAATAAAATCTCAAATAGACATGAAGACAGAGATCCGGGACACAATTTTCTAAGTATGAGATTCAAAATTCCTAAAGTGTATAAAGAACAGAACAAAAGAAGCTATGGTGTTCCAGATCCCAGGGTGTAATTTTGAGAAAGAATAAAATATAAGTGCATGCCATAACATACATGTGTGTTTACAGAGTTAAATTCAAGGCACATAATTCATTCAGGAGAAAATGGTAAAAAACAATGGTCCCAAAAATATCAAAATATCAATAGTACCTGCAAATATATCATGATACATATTAAGTATTTAAAATTGGGGGTTAGGTGGTGTAGAGCTGAGAACCTATATCCTGATTTTCTAGTAGATCCAATGTAATTTTAATAGTGAAAGAATGGAGCAAAGAGAGCAAGTCAGATTCTATTTATAAAATACTCGAAGATGTGACAGCTAGCCTGTGCTCTCACCCATAAGCTATATTATCAATTAAAAGCAATATACAAGAGTACTTAGAGTAAATAAAAATTCTTAAAAAGAAAGAAAATAGGAAATTGTTTACAAAGTACACAAGCAAGCAAGCATACTTTATAGGCATACATATCTATTCTATGTTGATAAATCTGAGGAAATGAACTCATTACATCTGACGAGTCAAGACACAAAAATGAAAAATAGCTGCACTGGACCACATAGGATGAGTGGTCCCAAACAAGAAAGAGTAGCCCATATCTAAGGTAAGATGTACTCAGTATAAAACCTCCATGAAGAATCCTAGAGGTTCCACTTTTGAATATGTGAAAGAACTACAAGTTACTATGTCGGAAGAATTACATCACATAACATGATCAATAGTTCTCTAAAAAGAGAACATCAACAAAGATGAAACTATAACAAATAGAAATTCCAGAAGGTTCCTAGTTAAGGAGGAGGTGGTAAGTCTCACAGATATGCTAAACATAATAATTTGAATTCAAATTCACTAGAAAAGTTTACTTTGAAATCCTAGTTGACCAAAAATCTGTGATCTGAATGATATGTGAATTGAGATCCTCAAGTCTGGTTTTAGTTTAGTTAGTACCCTTGTTACCAGAACCAAGCCAAAACAAAACAAAACAAAAATAAGAGGCAACTTCATTTTATTTTTTTATTTTATTGACTTTTTCTTTCTTTCTATAGGATATTTTATGTATTTACATTTCAAATGTTATCCCCTTTCCACACCCTCCCATTCACCATCCCACCTCCCCCTGCTTCTATGAAGATGCTCCCACTCATACCCACCCACTCCCACCTTATCAACCCTGGCATTCCCCTATGCTGTGGAAACCAAGGGCTTCTCCTCCTATTGATGCCAGACAATGCCATACTTTGCTACATATGCGGCTGGAGCCATGGGTCCTTCCATGTGTACTCATTGATTGGTGTTTTACTCCTAGAAACTCTGGGGTAGTTTGGTTGGTTGATCTTGTCTTTTTTTCTTATGGGGTTGCAAACCCCTTCAGCTCCTTCAGTCCTTTCTCTAACTCCTCCACTGGGGTCCCCACACTGAGTCCAGTGGTTAGATGCAAGCATCCTCATCTGTATCATTAAGGCTCTAGCACAGCCTCTCAGGAGACATCCATATCAGGCTCCGATCAGCAAGCACTTGTTGGCATCAGCAATAGTGATTAAGTTTGGTGGTTCCATATAGAATGGATCCCCAGGTGGGGCATTCACTGGATGACCTTTTCTTCACTCCCAGCTCCACTCTTTGTCCCTGAATTTTCTCCCATGAGTATTTTGTTCTCCCTTCTAAGAAAGACTGAAGTATCTACATTTTGGTCTTTCTTCTTGAGCTTCATATGGTCTGTGAATTGTTTCTTAGGTATTCCAAGCTTTTAGGCTACTACCCACTTATCAGTGAGTGCATACCAAGTATGTTCCTTTGTGACTGGGTTACTCAGGATGATATTTTCAAATTTTATCCATTTGCCTAAGAATTTCGTGTAGTCTTTGTTTTTAATAGCTGAGTAGTAATCCACTGTGTGAATGTACCACATTTTCTGTATCCATTCCTCTGTTGAAGCACATCTGGGTTCTTTCCAGATTCTGGTATTATAAATAAGGCTGCTATGAACATAGTGGAACATGTGTCCTTGTTCTATGTTGGAGCATCTTTTGGGTGTATGCCCAGGAGTGACAACTTCTTAATGGAGGAAGGGTCAGTTGAAGTAGATATAGACTTTATAGACAATCATAAACTATATAGACCATCACAGACTATATAAACCATCAGAGACTATATCCAGCCATCATAACAAGGAAGGCTTAGTTGCAGGATCAGAAGAATACTGTTGTTATTTCTTCCCATTTCAAATAATTCTATCTAAAACTCAACCACTCTAAGTTCCTGCCTACTTGCCTACTTTTCCAGCCCTCTGTTTTCTGTGTACATGGGAATATCTTAATTTCTTCTCACACATGAAGACAATGTTTCAGGTTGAAGATTTTGACTCACTGTCTTTGTTTTTGAGGGCTTTTTGATATGGTATCCTTTACGGAATTCATGGTTTTGAACGAGAAGTAAACTGTCTTCTATAGATTTCAATATGTGAAATGACTCTCTTCTTGATTCTCTGTTAATTGTGTCTTATCATTGATTACAAATAACTTTACTATGATAGGCTTATCTATGAATTTCTTTGTGTTTGTCTTGCTTGGAGTTGGTTGTGATTGTTGTACAGACAGATTATGCTTTTCTTCAAATCCAGAAAGGTGGTTCTGAGCTCGTATATTCAGACTCAATGTTTCTGGGACTATTTAATGTGCAAACACATGTCTTACACTGAATTTGGGAATTTCTAGCTATTTTTATACTATTCTATTTCTTCAAATAACAGAGAAACTATGTCTTTAGTTTTCCATCAAAATTAAAACAGGAATGCACTTTCCAGACTACCCCAAACTAAAGATGTTATGGATCCTGTAGAACAAATTATATCTACCACTTTATCAAACCAGCATATTTCTTAATTGCATTCTAAATATTTTTAAATGCCCACTGCTAGGTTTATCCCATACCTCTTTATTAAGATCAAAACCTCAGGTGATAACACATGTTAGAGAGAATTGGAGAAAGAGGAACACTCCTTCATTGCTGGTGGGATTGCAAACTGGCACAACCACTCTGGAAATCAATTTGGAGTTTCCTCAGAAAATTGGAAATAGAACTAAAGACCCAGAAATACTACTCTTTGCAATATACCCAAAAGAGAGTCCACAATGCCACAGGGGCATATGTTCCACTATATTCACAGTGGCCTTATTTGTGATAGCCAGAAGCTGGAAACAATCCAGAACACAACAGAAGAATGGATACCGAAAATGTGGTTCATTTACACAATGGAATACTACTCAGCTATTAAAAATAAGGAAATCCTGAGTTTTGCAGACAAATGGATGGAAGTAGAATATAGCATCCTGAGTGAGGTAACTCAGACCCAAAAGATCATGCATGGTATATTCTCACTAATAAGTGGATATTAGAAAAACAAAAGTAAAGAATACCCAAGATACAGTCCACAGAACTCAAAAAGGTCAAGAAGATGAAGGGCCAAGTGAGGATGCCTCAGTCCCACTTGGGAGGGAGAAGAAAGCAACCACAAGCAGAGAGGGGGAGGAAAATGGGGTGGAGTGGGGTAGAGGAGAACATGATCTGGTATTGGGTTGGGTGAAAGGACTAAAGACCTGAGGGCCAGGAGAAAGAATGGAAACAGGCAACCTCAGGAGGAAGGAGGCTGGGAGAATGCTTTAGAATGTACCAGAGACCTGGGAAGTGAGAGATCCTCAGGACCAATATGAGGAACCCTACAGTGGGGAGAGGGAACTTGTAGAGCCCATCTCCCACAAAAAGACAGGGCATCGAGTGAAGGATAGAGTTGCTATCCCACAATCAAAGATCTGACCCATAATTCTGAAAGAAATACAGGGATGGAAATGGAGAAGAGCCTAGGGAAAAGAAGGTCCAATGACAGGAACAAATTGGGATTCTTCTCAAGGGGAGGTACCAAGACCTGACACCATTACTGAGGCTAAGGGGTGTTCACAAAAAGGGATCTATCATGACTGCTATCCAAAAGACCCAACAAGCAGCTAAAAGAGTCAGATGCAGATTGTGTGCACTCAACCAATAGACAGAAGCTGCTGATCCCTCTGGCTGAATTAGAGAAAAGCTGAAGGAAACTGAGGAGGAAGGCAACCCTGTAGGAGGACCAGCTGTCTCAATTAACCTGGAGCCCGGAGATCTTGCAGTCACTGCGTCACCAAGCAGGCAGCATGCACCAGCTGAGATGAGACCTCCGACACATATACAGCAGAAGACTCCCTGATCTGGGTTCAGTCAGAAAAGATGTAACTAACCCTCAAGAGACTGGAGCCCCAGGAAGTTTAGAGGTCTTGTGGAGACGGGAGCGGGAGATGGGGTATGAAGGAAGTATGGGATGTGGACCAGTCTGAGGGAATAAAATCCAGAAATATATATATATATATATATATATATATATATATATATATATATATATATATATATATATAATTTTTTTATTGTAACTGGTGAGAACCATTACAGAAAACCACAACCAATCAAAATGCAGAGTTATGGAGCCCAGTTGCAATGGCCATGTCTACTAAAGAACTCCTACACCTAAGCTTCAGAAAGGTGGCAGAAGGGGGAGTAAAAAAATTATATAAGAGCCAGAGGATCAGAGAATGTTCTGTGAGATTGGGTTTCCTACATGTCAGAAACTGCACACACAAAGTCCTCACTAATATGAATACCCAAACGAGAGCCATTCAAACACACAAAAAACTAGACATGCTGAAGTAGGTGTGAGGAATCCCAGAAACCCTCACTCTTACACAAAGAACTACAGACAACTAAGAATGCTGAGAGTGGGAGAAATAGTATTCTCCAGAGAAAAGCACGCCAATTGTTTATCCAACACCAAATGGTCAGCATTGAACATATACACAGAAGTAACATTATATAGACTGAGCAGATTATAGTTAAGAATATACATTACATACATATACACATATGCAGGCATCAAAAACTAATGAAAAAGGCCATGATTTGAAAGAGAAGGGTATTTGGGGAAGGAATAGTATGTGGGGAGGTCTGGAGGGAGGAAAATAAAAGGAAAATGATGTGATCATAATCTTAAAAATCGATGAAATAATCAATTCATACATTATGCTATCCACTAAATATACCAATACTCCCATAATAATAGTACCCCCAAATACATCAAAATATTCCTAGGAAGATCCTGTGCCTTCATTTTACTCACAATGGATCATAAACAAACATGAGAAAGTTTAAGAGAATATTGAAACTGTCGTTTTGTAACTTAAATATCCACTTAGTTGATATGTACACTGGGCTGAAGCCAAAGACATTAAAAAGGATAACAAACCATGTGTTATTTTTATTTCAAATACGGAAAGAAGAAATATAATAACTACATTATTTCACTGCTTCTACAGTATTTGAGAAGACTGTCTCCATTGCTAGAGACATTGTTTTTATTTCATGTACATGAGCACTGGGACTTCCAGACCAAATATCAGTGATTTGGAAATAAATTATAAGAAAGTAATGGAATGTAAAATATTGTGACATACTATTCTAAAATACCAATATCCCCAGAAATTGATAATCTGGTAAAAGTTTATTTGGAATTTAAGTTTGTGAAGTGGATTTTATTTCCCTCATTGTGTTTTATGCATGAAAAGAAGAGCTGTATGACAATGATATTTTAAAATAAATACCTTGGTTTTTCTAGTAATTTAATTAGAAATTCTTTCAGTCAGAGGTATTGTGGAATCAACTAAAGGACATTTGAAAATATTTGCCCAGTCAACCTCTTGCAAGAAAGTTGGTATGTAACAAGCAAAGACTCTACATGGTCCAGTGCCAGTCCTCAAATTCAGAAAGCATACATTAAAACCCCAGTGTAAATTTTTATTAAGAAGATATTTTATTACAGAAAATGGCCCAAATTATGTAATATTTCTCTTTTACATATATAAAAATAAACTTGGGCTAGTGAGATGACCTAGTGAGTTGGAGAGCTTACTACCAAACCTGATGACCTGTGAAAACAGAACTTATTCCCACATGTTGTCTTCTGTTCACCACATACGTTCCCCCACAATAAATACATGTAAGATAAATTAAACAAAAAAAGCCTTTCCAAAAAATGTAGCCTCAAAACAACATGCTTTCGACTTACACTGTAGAGGATATTTTAAAATCTGAAAACATTGTCAAGATAATATGAGATGATACTGAGCTTTAAAATAGACATTAGCTAATTACTTCTATTATTATTTCAATTGTTCAGGGTCTTTGAATTAAGAAAATATAAAAAACATGTTGCAAGACTTACATTCATTAAATATAAAGTAAGTCAGTATCAAAATGAATATCTTTAGTAGTAAAATCTTAACAAACCAAAATGACCCCCAGCTCCAGAATATTTAAGCATGAAAAAATCCTTGCTAGGTAAGTGATAACCAAGCCTGGGGGAAGTATGGTGGAGTAATGTGTTCAGAAAAAAAATCCATTTAATATTTATTGCTACGTGTTATGCTGATAAATTAATTTTCCCTCATTCACTGGGAAATTGTTCGACAATCAAGCACCTTTGTGTCTTTATAACCACAGCATCTTCAATCTCTAATTGTGTAGCAAAGTACTGAAAAATATATTCAAATGAGTTGTGAGCCACCATTCTTAGCACTTTGCTTCTCTACTCTTTGTTTCTATTGCTTTAGAGCATACATTATTGAGATGGAATGTTCTGGACAGATTATTTCATCCTGCTTTATTCATCTAATAAATACATGCGATATGTTAATTCTCAGCTAGAGATGCCCAAGTGTGAGCGGATGTGGATAGTGGACTATGCAAGATGAAATTAGCCTGAAAAGGAGGTGTGGCTATTTCCCTCTGGTCTGTGAGACTTGGGGATACATTCTTTACAACCCAATATAAACTTTACATCTAGGGACACAATTTGAGGGGTAGTCCGGAAATACAATAGTAATTTCCTAAAATATATAAAGATATGAAGGTGTTCTACATGAAATCCCCAAATGAGCGAGACAGAGCCCAAACTTGACATCTGTTGTCAGCCACTGAAGCTCCCAGAACTAGAATTGCATTACATCTAATAGAGTTGCTGGCCAAAAGTGGCCATGGGAACCTCCAAACAACCCAAGCTGTTGCTACGACTCTAGATTGCTCTCCACAAAAATTGCAAAGGGCAACACCTACACAACACCTTGAACATGG
Source organism: Rattus norvegicus (assembly GCF_021556685.1). Lineage (NCBI taxonomy): Eukaryota > Metazoa > Chordata > Mammalia > Rodentia > Muridae > Rattus > Rattus norvegicus. Next base: position 70,082,852 of record NC_141550.1, read on the forward strand.
AGAAGTTGAGCTGGTGCCTACACAGAGCCTTCATCGCCTGCATTCTAGCATCTTTAGTACAGAAAGATATTCCACGTGCTATCAGATGAGAAGCAGAAACACCCAGCCATGCACAACCCCTTTATACACAATGGTGTATACCACGTTGTAAGATATGCTAGGGCAACAATGGTACAAAGCTTGTGTGAATAACCTACCAATATCTGAATTGATTTAAGGCCAACTCCTCAGGATAGAACACATTCTTCACACTGCATGGGTGACCAAGAACCTGTGACTACATAGCACCAGGACCTAGGATAAAAACCAAATACTACCATAAACACTTTTGTTAAAGTAGGAACAAAATTACACAGAAATGACATTCTGCTATACTCATAGAACAAAACCTTGCTCAGCCATCATCAGAGAAAGGTCCTTCTGCCACAGATGGGAACAAAGACAAAGACCCATAGTCAGTAATTATATAGAAAGTGAGAAATCTTGGAACACTCCACCTTCAATGGGATGTCTCCATCAAATCAATCCCTCCCCTCATGGGACCAAAGAAGCCTACAGAAGAGGAGGCAGAAAGTATAAGAGCCAGCCAGGATGGAGGGCAAGCAGGAAGCAAGACCTTCTTAATCAACACAATTAGTGTACACATGAACTCACAAGGACTCACAGGACTTGCAAAGGTCTGCCCCAGATAGCATCCTAGAGCTAAAAGAAGTAGATGTGTGTCCCCATCCCTGAGAAAATATATTCAATCGACAACCACTTCTTTCTTAATAATATCCAGCATAAGACTCTCTACCAACTTATCACATGGGAAACTCTCTTAACTCTGTCAATAAATTTGCTATCATTGGCCTGGCCTATCTTACAGGATGTACCCCATTGTGCACAAAGGGTTTGTGGCTGACTGGGTACTTATGTTTCTCTTTTGACAACCTAAAAGTGCCTTCCCACAGGTCACATTGTCAACCCACCATCACTTGGTCTGTCTCCTCTCTCCCCCTCTTCACAGTTCCTGCTCACCTTTGTAGGTCAACGTATTTTGTTTTAGCACATGCAATTGTATGCTCTTACAAAGAGAACCCAAGCTCAATGTGTACAGAGGAAACATTCAAATTTCCTCCATTTAGGAGCAGAATTTCACAACATTTTATAAGGGGACTAATTATTTACTGAATGAATTTGTACTATTGACAGCTACGGTAATGATGCAGGAACTTACTGTTCTTACATGATATGTTACATGAACCAAGTCGCCTGTCCAGCCTCTAAACTTTCATTTACATTTAAGAAAATTGGAAATAGTAAACTAATCTTCAAACAATGATAGAGAACCATTATGCACAGACGGAACATCAGCTGTCCGAGTATCCTGAGCCTCTCCCGAATATTGACTCTTTAGCAGTACCTCAGAGTTATTCATAAATTAGTAATAAATCCTCCTTGGGGTAGGCAGGCCCAGCAGGTACTCAGCTGGCCTGAACGGAGGGAAGCTTATTGTATTGGGACTCTCTGGTGAGTGCTATGCAGGATCCCTGTTAGTAGTGTGTACACAGGCAATGAACAAACCTGGGAACATCTTTGGAGGACTGGTTTATGTTATTGGGGGAAAGGAGGTATTTATACCTGTGAGGAGCTGTACAGGGTCTCCGAGGGAAGGTTTGCATGGCCACCTCCCATTGGCAAAGGCAGAGGTGTTGGAAGGTGCTTCACTTTTATACTCAGGGGCTTGTAGAGTTGGAGAGGGTATGTGTGTTATAAGGTCAAACAATAAATTAAGCCTGATAACTGTCATGGTAATAAATTCTTACTAGGGTTGATGGGGGAGGAGCTGGATTTCTGGCTCCAGGCTGGAAAGGGGAAGGTAGCCAACTCCTGTTATACTCATGTTGGAGAAAACCTGGGTTGAAGCTCACCCAAACTTTTCTCTCTGTATCCTAGGCCATTACTGTCTCACAGCTGCTAATTTATCTCTTAGTCTAGAACATTGTCTTCTATTAGATTTTTAGCTGCAGTCATGTACATTTTTGTCTCCTGGAATAGATTTGTTTTGTTTCCTGTAATATGTGCTACTACATTTTTAATAGTTAACTTGTTCTTAAACATACATCTTATGGGATGAGAGGAAGGAAAGGGCCTGTGATTGAGATGTAAAGTGAATTAAAAAAGTTATTTGGAAGAAAAAAAGCATACTTTTTAAAGAAAATAACTTTATGTTCTATTGAAATTAAAACATCTGATGTAACATTCAAAAATATTACACACACACATATATATACCAAATATAAATATATGAATACATTTGAATGAAATATATAATATATAAATAATATATAATATTTCATTCAAATCTATTCAAATACACACACACACCTGTAGTATATGTATGTGTGTGTGTGAGTGTGTGTGTGTGTGTGTGTGTGTGTGTGTGCATTCATTACAGAGTTGTAATACTAGAATTTTCAAAATTGTCTCTTGAAAAACTTCATTTTGGATGATCTACCCTACTCAGAGCAACTATGCTCAGGTTTAAAAGGGATTTATCTTCATGGCTGACAATGCAGTTTCAAGACAAATCTTAAAGGAGCCTGACAGCAGCTGTGAAATCCTGGAATTTCTCCCCTCTCCTCTATGACACCTTGATAAGGCAATTATAGCATAATTACCTTAACAAGTGGCATTACAGGAAATTATTGTCATTCTCCTGTTAAAATAACACATAATCATCCGCAAGTGAATTCTAGAATCCCCAATCAGCATCTCATTACCTGCAGTTGGCTCCAAAAGGAGAGCAATTGGTAGGCAATAACCGACAAGGTATGTGAAGGGGAGAAGATGAAAAGAGGACTGTTTGGGAAATCAACAGGAAGACAACTGAGTTAACCCCCAATGATCGAATTTTCAGAGCACCAGCAATGTTGCATGGTTGTCAGTGAGCCCCACAAACCTGGCAGCTTCTTTGTTTTCTGTAAATATGTTTGCGTCCCTTTCCTGCCATCTTGATTTTTTTTTCTAAGACAGTCACTTTCTTCTACGAAGCAACAAATTATGCAGCTATGTTCCATAAATGACACCATTTTCAACTGTATGTCACTTCAATAAAAACATTTATTTAAGCCATTCACTTCTTGATATGATAATTTGCTTCTGAATGCAGTTTGGTTGTAGCAACAGAAACAGCAAAATAAAACTTTAAAAGCCATTCCATACTGCATAAGGCCTGACTTTTTCTCAAGGATCTTAAGTAGTAAGATTAACAGAAACAAAGGGCCAAAATTAGAAGAACTCTCCCTCTCCCTCTCCCTCTCCCTCTCCCTCTCCCTCTCCCTCTCCCTCTCCCTCTCCCTCTCCCTCTCCCTCTCCCTCTCCCTCTCCCTCTCCCTCTCCCTCTCCCTCCCCCTCCCCCTCCCAATCTCCCAATCTCCCAATCTCCCTCTCCCTCTCCCTCCCAATCTCCCAATCTCCCTCTCCCCTCCCTCCCCCTCCCCCTCTCCCTTCCCTCCCTTTCTCTTGTGTGTATATGTTTTGTATGACTTTGTGTGTGTTTATGTGTTTGTGTATATGTCTGTGTATGATGGATATGGAAGCATGTAGAGATCAGTGGTCAACAACCCTGAGTGTCTTTTTCACTGTTGTCAAATATTTTTGTTGTTGTTGTTGTTGTCATTGTTGTTGTTTCCAGAAAGCATCTCTCCAGATGTTTTGCTAATTATCTAGACTCCACAAGAACCTCCTGGGATCACAGATATACACCATGGCTTTCTACATAGTTACTGGAGATCTAAACTCAGGTCCACATGGATGTTCAAATGTCATTAATTGTCATTAATGCTAATGGCGTCATCTCCACAGGTCCTGAAGTTTGTTGTTTGTTTGGTTTGGTTTTTGTTTTTTACATCTCAGGAAAATGAGAAGCAATGCATGCCTCCACAGAGAACATCTCCTGCCCAGGCATCCCGAGGCTCTGTGGAACAAGATGGCACTACCAACATCCTAGAGAATTACTCATAAATTTAAATTTGCTAGTTATCCTTTCCCCTGAAGTCCAGATAACTTCAGTTCCATAGGTTTTGAAATATAGTATGTAAATAATTATAAAATATTCCAGTAAGTACCTACCGCAGGACTATGAAATATGATGGAGCTTTCTGTATTTTATAACTGTCTGGGTTCCATTTTTGCAAAGAAAGTGAAAAAATAAATGCTCACATTAGTGTTATTTTGTGTGTTGAGAAGAAAAAGGAGAGAATCATAAAGAAGAATAGAACCAAAGGAGGTACGTAACCTTCCTGAGTTTATTGGGGTTACTGTAGCCTGTATTACTTGTGAGTAGAATCTCCCAGGGCAGCCAATAATTCCAAAGAGAAATACATAACATATAAAAGCACACATCTTCAGTGGGTCTCCTTCCTTTTTATTCAGCATTCTCAAATTCGATTTCTTCTATTGGTTTAAGTCAGCAAAGCACATGCTATCTTTTGTTTCTGTCACCAAGGCCTTTTCAGCTTATATTAAGATATGAAAAAGAAAGAAAAGTTGGTTTTGTATAATACTTGCCACAAATAAAAGTAATTATATGTCAATGATTATTTATATTCATTGCCATTAAAGAATGATGATTTGATCATTAAAGAATGATCAAATGGAGCTTCCAAAAAGATTTGTATAATACAGAGAAATATAAAGAAAAAAGGACAATCTCCCTGACTAGAGAAATGTTTGTAAATTACATTTCGTATTTTCTTAGCAATTCCACAATTTTATTTGCATTATTTTAGATTCTAAACAATGGAAAACATTAAAGTTTTGACAGACAAATAGGAACTCATGTGGAAATCTTAAATATAGTTCCCATTTTCACAGAAGTCCTCATTAAGGTAAGAACATGTAAAGCATAATATCCCAATTCGTATGTTCTAGAAATGTGAAGAGCATCAAGGCATTGTGGGGTGAGAAGAAAATCACACTGCCACTTTGTTATTAATGAGAGGTTTTTAAATTTTGAATTGTGGTTCCTTGTTGGGTTACCATTTCCTGGGAGACATAAGCAAATGTCTACACACCCCAAACAAATCAACAACAGATCAAAGAAATAATTTCTTCCAAGTCCAGCTTCGTGAATCTCCGAGTTTATTGGGGTTACTGACGGGAGTGTGGCTGAGGAATCTCTTACAAGAACATGGGTCGAGAGTTACTTACAAGAGTATGAATTTCCCAGTACAACTGCATCGCCAAAAAAAAAAAAAAAAAAAAATAGAGTGAAAGATGACCTATGCCGTCTCTCTACTTATTACTTCTCTCTGCTGTGTGCCGCTTTTAGAAACCGTTCTGACAATTCACCACATTCAGCATTCTCGACCGTTCTTTCTTCTTATTATTTATGATAGTTCACAAAGATGCAACTTCATGTCTTTCCTGGGCTGGCCTTAATATCTTTGTATTGTGTCATCATCACTTTCTCTAATCCAGTACGTATTCCTGTCTTCCTAACTTACTCATCCATCAAGCATCTGTCACGTTTGCTAAGTGTCCATTATTGCTGAAGCAGTTTGGGCGGTAAGGATGAAGAAAAGCTACAACTATTCAAAGCGACCTTGGGCCACGCACTTCAATGATGATGTAAAATGCTGAGTAACGACTGCCTTGCCTGGCAAGCTTTGAAAGTTACAGTAAAAAGAAAGTTTATAGTTTTATTTTCCGGGAAAATACTAAGTGAACTTTCTTTTGTTAAATTTAATTTATTTTAATTATTCAGTTTACATCCTACTTTCTGGGCCCGCTCCCTCAGTCCTTCCCCCATCCCTCCCCTCCCTTTCTCCTCTGAGTGGGTGGGGATCCCCTGCAGAGACTTGAAGTGAACTTTCTTTTAAATTTTATCTTTCTTTTGTGACAGTATGAAGGAGGAAGTTTTGGGGTATGTCAGATGACATAGATTCACTTGGTGTTTTGCTAAAACAGACTCCTGTGGTGTTTTGTGGAGACAAGTCCTATGGGAGGGATGTCTCGAGGGAGTATAAATAGGACTCAATGGACAGTGACAGTACACTTACATAACTAGCTTTTTTTTTTTGTTGTTGTTGTTGATCTTGAATCTTGGTCCTCATCATCTTTGCTTTGTTGAGAGAGTCACGGCAGAGGACTTCTCTTGACATTCCAGCTGGTCCTAGTTGTTCCTGTTGACTCGTGCCAATTTGGCAGAGGGCTGGTGGAATCCTGTCACCGCGGTTGATTTCTGTTTCTTATCTTGGCATTACTGAACTAAACTGCTGGGATCCTGACAAACAGATTAGAATCACCCCCCAAGAAACTACATTCCAAACAGGTCTACAGGGAACAAATCACTGCAGAACTCTTATTCAAAGTAGGTTCTCAGGGTCCCCAGTGGAGGAGTTAGAGAAAGGACTGAAGTAGCTGAAGGGGCTTGCAACCCCATAAGAAGAAGAACAATATCAACCAATCAGATCCCCCAAAGCTCCCAGGGACTAAACCACCATCCCAAGAGAATGGACCTATGGCTCCATTCGCATATGTACCAGAGGATGGCCTTGCCGGGCATCAATGGGAGGAGAGGCCCTTGATCCTGTCAAGGCTTGATGCCCCAGTGTAAGGAAATGTCAGGACAAGGAGGAGCAGGGAATGGGTGGGTGGGTGAGGGATAGCAGTTTCTGAAGGGGAAACTGGGAAATGGGATAACATTTAAAATGTAAATAAACAAATGCAATTTTTAAAAAAAGAAAAGAAAAGAAAAAGGTACACCCTTCTCCCCCTGAAAAGAAAAAAAAAAACTAAGCCTAAAGGTATTCTCATCCTTCCTTTATTATCTATATGATACCACTACCTTCTATAGAGGGAAAGGAAAATACAAAAGATATATAAGTCAAAATGAACACAACTTGGGCAGTCATTGTTTGGGCTTTGTAAATGGATGAATAATAGTTATCTTAATAATTCTGGAGAATATCAAGGGCAGAAAAATATTTATGTGGTATGTAAGTTCAATGTATATATACGATTTAATGTAAAGGACATGTGGGGTCTTACAGAAATTATATTGAGACACATCTCTGTGTCCAGACCTATGATAGGAGCTTTGGAATAAAGGTGCTAATTTCAAAATTATGTTCATGTGCGTATATAGTAATTTCACTGGGATAAATAAGGTGTTTCTGAGAAGAAAGATAAGAGGAAACTTTAGTCAGGAATAAAGACCAATGAGGTCCAGGTCTGAATGAATATTGTAGAGAGATCAAAACAAAATATAGGACTAAACCATCAGAAAGACCTTTGTTGATGTTGTGTTGTTGTTATTATAATTGTTATTATTATTATTATTATTAAATCTGTTTTTACAGTCCAGTCATTATCCCCCTCCTATTCTACCCTCCCACTATTCCTCATTCCATTCCTCCTCCTCATTCAAGAGGATATCCCACTCCCACCCCACCTGACCTCCCCACTCCCCTGGGGCCTCAAGTCTCTCGACGGTTGTGTGTGTGTGTGTGTGTGTGTGTGTGTGTGTGTGTGCAGTGTATATGTGTATATATATATATGTATATATATATACTGAGTAAAATTTGTCTCCTTCCATGAAATTGAAATTCCATACTTATAGAATAAATATTCATTCTTTTTCACAGGACTGTGAACATAGTGTGTCAGCATTTTTTGAGTCAACTTTTTAAATTTAATAACAGTATGCAATTTCTCCCACTCATGTTAATTTTTTATTTATTTTCTAATTTTATTACCCCATCATGCTTTACTTCCTAATATGAGAAACATGAAAAAAAGGACTCTGAACTACGAATTTATATATTAGAATCACTGTGGAGAAAAATATTAATAATAATTTTATGCTATTGCTTTGCCCTGTCTTAATGGCTCATAGTATGTCCTATTCCATGAGCTCATTTGATAGATCAATTTTCCATAGATTTTACATCTTTTTCCTCATCTACTTGTACTTAGAAGTAATACTTCATTGAGCATGTTATTAGGTGCAAAAAAATAAGGTGAGAAATTTAGTTCTTTTTTTTTTGTTTCCTGATTTCCCATCCGTCTATGTAATTAAAAATGTGATATGCTTTTTTCCTGTTTACTTTTTCAGCAATAGTGACAACAGGATTAAAATAATCCCACAAAGCAACCTGAATTTTTTTTTCACTTTTAAAATAATCTTTGGCAGCTTATATCATGTGGAAACTGAAGTTTCTTACATTTGGAAAAATACTCAATTACAGCAACGTTATAGAAAATTTCTTCATGATGTGGTAGCCCCTAACTATAAAGTTATTTTGTAGTTACTGCACAACTGTAATTTTGCTACTGCTATGAATCATAATATAAGTATCTGACATGTGACCCTGTTGACCCCCTATGGGTTCGAGAACTATTTACCCTCCTAGTGCCTTACTTTTGATTCTTCCGACTTGCTCTTCATTAAAGGGTCTGTACTTCCCATTAAAAAGTCGGCATATCCCTTCCACAGAGGAATGGATACAGAAAATGTGGTACATCTACACAATGGAATATTACTCAGCTATCAAAAACAATGACTTTATGAAATTCGTAGGCAAATGGTTGGAACTGGAAAATATCATCCTGAGTGAGCTAACCCAATCACAGAGAAACACACATGGTATGCACTCATTGATAAGTGGCTATTAGCCCAAATGCTTGAATTACCCTAGATGCCTAGAACACATGAAACTCAAGACAGATGATCAAAATGTGAATGCTTCACTCCTTCTTTAAAAGGGGAACAAGAATACCCTTGGCAGGGAATAGAGAGGCAAAGATTAAAACAGAGACAGAAGGAACATCCATTCAGAGCCTGCCCCACATGTGGCCCATACATATACAGCCACCCAATTAGACAAGATGGATGAAGCAAAGAAGTGCAGGCAGACAGGAGCCGGATGTAGATCGCTCCTGAGAGACACAGCCAGAATACAGCAAATACAGAGGCGAATGCCAGCAGCAAACCACTGAACTGAGAATAGGACCCCCGTTGAAGGAATCAGAGAAAGAACTGGAAGAGCTTCAAGGGGCTCGAGACCCCATATGAACAACAATGCCAAGCAACCAGAGCTTCCAGGGACTAAGCCACTACCTAAAGACTACGCATGGACTGACCCTGGACTCTGACCTCATAGGTAGCATTGAATATCCTAGTAAGATCATCAGTGTAAGGGGAAGCCCTGGGTCCTGCTAAGACTGAACATGATTGTTGGGGGGAGGGCAGCAATGGAGGGAGGATGGGGAGGGGAGCACCCATAAAGAAGGGGAGGGGGAAGGATTAGGGGGATGTTTGCCTGGAAACCGGGAAAGGGAATAACAATCAAAATGTAAATAAGAAATACTCAAGTTAAAAAAAAAAAGTTGGCTGCCGCTGCAGAGAGCCCGTGGGCAGCACCACACAAGCGAACTTGAGCCCCGGGACCACAGGTAAGACCAACTTTTCTGCTGCAAGAAAGCTGCCTGGTGAGCTTGGGACACACGGAAGCAGAATTCCTCTAGGACCGGGCACGTTCTGTGTTTACCGGAAGTCCCACACCCACGGATCCCGGCCCGCAGCAGCTCTCTGCCCCCAGACCCTGTGAGAGAGAGACCCAACCGCCTGGTCAGGTGGGCACTCCTGAGGCTGCAGAGCGGAAGAGACCACCAACACTGCTCACCCCTGCCCACATCCCTGGCCCAAGAGGAAACTGTATAAGGCCTCTGGGCTCCCGTGGGGGAGGGCCCAGGAGCGGCAGGACCCCTGTGCCTGAGACACCACCAGAACCTGAGGGAAACAGACCGGATAAACAGTTCTCTGCACCCAAATCCTGTGGGAGGGAGAGCTGAACCTTCAGAGAGGCAGACAAGCCTGGGAAACCAGAAGAGACTGCTCTCTGCACACACATCTCGGACACCAGAGGAAAAAGCCAAAGACCATCTGGAACCCTGGTGCACTGAAGCTCCCGGAAACGGCAGCACAAGTCTTCCTGGTTGCTGCCGCTGCAGAGAGCCCGTGGGCAGCACCCCACGAGCGAACTTGAGCCTCGGGACCACAGGTAAGACCAAATTTTCTGCTGCAAGAAAGCTGCCTGGTGAACTCAAGACACAGGCCCACAGGAACAGCTGAAGACCTGTAGAGAGGAAAAACTACACGCCCGAAAGTAGATCACTCTGTCCCCATAACTGACTGAAAGAGAGGAAAACAGGTCTACAGCACTCCTGACACACAGGCTTATAGGACAGTCTAGCCACTGTCAGAAATAGCAGAACAAAGTAACACTAGAGATAACCTGATGGCGAGAGGCAAGCGCAGGAAACCAAGCAACAGAAACCAAGACTACATGGCACCATCGGAGCCCAATTCTCCCATCAAAACAAACATGGAATATCCAAACACACCAGAAAAGCAAGATCTAGTTTCAAAACCATTTTTGATCATGATGCTGGAGGACTTCAAGAAAGACGTGAAGAACTCCCTTAGAGAACAAGTAGAAGCCTACAGAAAGGAATCGCAAAAATGCCTGAAAGAATCGCAAAAATCCCTGAAAGAATTCCAGGAAAACATAAATAAACAAGTAGAAGCCCATAGAGAGGAGACACAAAAATCCCTGAAAGAATTCCAGGAAAACATAAATAAACAAGTAGAAGCCAATAGACAGGAGACACAAAAATCCCTGAAAGAATTCCAGGAAAACACAATCAAACAGTTGAAGGAATTAAAAATGGAAATAGAAGCAATCAAGAAAGAACACATGGAAACAACCCTGGATATAGAAAACCAAAAGAAGAGACAAGGAGCTGTAGATACAAGCTTCACCAACAGAATACAAGAGATGGAAGAGAGAATCTCAGGAGCAGAAGATTCCCTACAAATCATTGACTCAACTGTCAAAGATAATGTAAAGCGGAAAAAGCTACTGGTCCAAAACATACAGGAAATCTAGGACTCAATGAGAAGATCAAACCTAAGGATAATAGGTATAGAAGAGAGTGAAGACTCCCAGCTCAAAGGACCAGTAAATATCTTCAACAAAATCATAGAAGAAAACTTCCCTAACCTAAAAAAAGAGATACCCATAGGCATATAAGACGCCTACAGAACTGCAAATAGATTGGACCAGAAAAGAAACACCTCCCGTCACATAATAGTCAAAACACCAAACGCACAAAATAAAGAAAGAATATTAAAAGCAGTAAGGGAAAAAGGTCAAGTAACATATAAAGGCAGACCTATCAGAATCACACCAGACTTTTCACCAGAAACTATGAAGGCCAGAAGATCCTGGACAGATGTCATACAGACCCTAAGAGAACACAAGTGCCAGCCCAGGTTACTGTATCCTGCAAAACTCTCAATTAACATAGATGGAGAAACCAAGATATTCCATGACAAAACCAAATTTACACAATATCTTTCTACAAATCCAGCACTACAAAGGATAATAAAGGGTAAAGCCCAACATAAGGAGGCAAGCTATACCCTAGAAGAAGCAAGAAACTAATCGTCTTGGCAACAAAACAAAGAGAAGAAAAGCACACAAACATAACCTCATATCCAAATATGATATAACAGGAAGCAATAATCACTATTCCTTAATATCTCTCAACATCAATGGCCTCAACTTCCCAATAAAAAGACATAGATTAACAAACTGGATACGCAACGAGGACCCTGCATTCTGCTGCCTACAGGAAACACACCTCAGAGACAAAGACAGACACTACCTCAGAGTGAAAGGCTGGAAAACAACTTTCCAAGCAAATGGTCAGAAGTAGCAAGCTGGAGTAGCCATTCTAATATCAAATAAAATCAATTTTCAATTAAAAGTCATCAAAAAAGATAAGGAAGGACACTTCATATTCATCAAAGGAAAAATCCACCAAGATGAACTCTCAATCCTAAATATCTATGCCCCAAATACAAGGGCACCTACATACGTAAAAGAAAACTTACTGAAGCTCAAAACACATATTGCACCTCACACAATAACAGTGAGAGATTTCAACACCCCACTCTCATCAATGGACAGATCATGGGAACAGAAATTACACAGAGACGTAGACAGACTAAGAGAAGTCATGAGCCAAATGGACTTAACAGATATTTATAGAACATTCTATCCTAAAGCAAAAGGATATACCTTCTTCTCAGCTCCTCATGGTACTTTCTCCAAAATTGACCATATAATTGGTCAAAAAACGGGCCTCAACAGGTACAGAAAGATAGAAATAATCCCATGCGTGCTATCGGACCACCACGGCCTAAAACTGGTCTTCAATAACAATAAGGGAAGAATGCCCACATATACGCGGAAATTGAACAACGCTCTACTCAATGATAACCTGGTCAAGGAAGAAATAAAGAAAAAAATTAAAAACTTTTTAGAATTTAATGAAAATGAAGATACAACATACCCAAACTTATGGGACACAATGAAAGCTGTGCTAAGAGGAAAACTCATAGCGCTGAGTGCCTGCAGAAAGAAACAGGAAAGAGCATATGTCAGCAGCTTGACAGCACACCTAAAAGCTCTAGAACAAAAGGAAGCAAATACACCCAGGAGGAGTAGAAGGCAGGAAATAATCAAACTCAGAGCTGAAATCAACCAAGTAGAAACAAAAAGGACCATAGAAAGAATCAACAGAACCAAAAGTTGGTTCTTTGAGAAAATCAACAAGATAGATAAACCCTTAGCCAGACTAAGGAGAGGACACAGAGAGTGCGTCCAAATTAACAAAATCAGAAATGAAAAGGGAGACATAACTACAGATTCAGAGGAAATTCAAAAAATCTTTAGATCTTACTATAAAAACCTATATTCAACAAAACTTGAAAATCTTCAGGAAATGGACAATTTCCTAGACAGATACCAGGTATCGAAGTTAAATCAGGAACAGATAAACCAGTTAAACAACCCCATAACTCCTAAGGAAATAGAAGCAGTCATTAAAGGTCTCCCAACCAAAAAGAGCCCAAGTCCTGACGAGTTTAGTGCAGAATTCTATCAAACCTTCATAGAAGACCTCATACCAATATTATCCAAACTATTCCACAAAATTGAAACAGATGGAGCACTACCAAATTCCTTCTACGAAGCCACAATTACTCTTATACCTAAACCACACAAAGACACAACAAAGAAAGAGAACTTCAGACCAATTTCCCTTATGAATATCGACGCAAAAATACTCAATAAAATTCTGGCAAACCGAATCCAAGAGCACATCAAAACAATCATCCACCATGATCAAGTAGGCTTCATCCCAGGCATGCAGGGATGGTTTAATATTCGGAAAACCATCAACGTGATCCATTATATAAACAAACTGAAAGAACAGAACCACATGATCATTTCATTAGATGCTGAGAAAGCATTTGACAAAATTCAACACCCCTACATGATGAAAGTCCTGGAAAGAATAGGAATTCAAGGCCCATACCTAAACATAGTAAAAGCCATATACAGCAAACCAGTTGCTAACATTAAACTAAATGGAGAGAAACTTGAAGCAATCCCACTAAAATCAGGGACTAGACAAGGCTGCCCACTCTCTCCCTACTTATTCAATATAGTTCTTGAAGTTCTAGCCAGAGCAATCAGACAACAAAAGGAGATCAAGGGGATACAGATCAGAAAAGAAGAGGTCAAAATATCACTATTTGCAGATGACATGATAGTATATTTAAGTGATCCCAAAAGTTCCACCAGAGAACTACTAAAGCTGATAAACAACTTCAGCAAAGTGGCTGGGTATAAAATTAACTCAAATAAATCAGTTGCCTTCCTCTATACAAAAGAGAAACAAGCCGAGAAAGAAATTAGGGAAACGACACCCTTCATAATAGACCCAAATAATATAAAGTACCTCGGTGTGACTTTAACCAAGGAAGTAAAAGATCTGTACAATAAGAACTTCAAGACACTGAGGAAAGAAATTGAAGAAGACCTCAGAAGATGGAAAGATCTCCCATGCTCATGGATTGGCAGGATTAATTTAGTAAAAATGGCCATTTTACCAAAAGCAATCTACAGATTCAATGCAATCCCCATCAAAATACCAATCCAATTCTTCAAAGAGTTAGACAGAACAATTTGCAAATTCATCTGGAATAACAAAAAACCCAGGATAGCTAAAGCTATCCTCAACAATAAAAGGACTTCAGGGGGAATCACTATCCCTGAACTCAAGCAGTATTACAGAGCAATAGTGATAAAAACTGCATGGTATTGGTACAGAGACAGACAGATAGACCAATGGAATAGAATTGAAGACCCAGAAATGAACCCACACACCTATGGTCACTTGATTTTTGACAAAGGAGCCAAAACCATCCAATGGAAAAAAGATAGCATTTTCAGCAAATGGTGCTGGTTCAACTGGAGGGCAACATGTAGAAGAATGCAGATCGATCCATCCTTATCACCCTGTACAAATTTTAAGTCCAAGTGGATCAAGGACCTCCACATCAAACCAGACACACTCAAACTAATAGAAGAAAAACTAGGGAAGCATCTGGAACACATGGGCACTGGAAAAAATTTCCTGAACAAAACACCAATTGCTTACGCTCTAAGATCAAGAATCGACAAATGGGATCTCATAAAACTGCAAAGCTTCTGTAAGGCAAAGGACACTGTGGTTAGGACAAAACGGCAACCAACAGATTGGGAAAAGATCTTTACCAATCCTACAACAGATAGAGGCCTTATATCCAAAATATACAAAGAACTCAAGAAGTTAGACCGCAGGGAAACAAATAACCCTATTAAAAAATGGGGTTCAGAGCTAAACAAAGAATTCACAGCTGAGGAATGCCGAATGGCTGAGAAACACCTAAAGAAATGTTCAACATCTTTAGTCATAAGGGAAATGCAAATCAAAACAACCCTGAGATTTCACCTCACACCAGTGAGAATGGCTAAGATCAAAAACTCAGGTGACAGCAGATGCTGGCAAGGATGTGGAGAAAGAGGAACACTCCTCCATTGTTGGTGGGATTGCAGACTGGTAAAACCATTCTGGAAATCAGTCTGGAGGTTCCTCAGAAAATTGGACATTGAACTGCCTGAGGATCCAGCTATACCTCTCTTGGGCATATACCCAAAAGATGCCTCAACATATAAAAGAGACACGTGCTCCACTATGTTCATCGCAGCCTTATTTATAATAGCCAGAAACTGGAAAGAACCCAGATGCCCTTCAACAGAGGAATGGATACAGAAAATGTGGTACATCTACACAATGGAATATTACTCAGCTATCAAAAACAACGAGTTTATGAAATTCGTAGGCAAATGGTTGGAACTGGAAAATATCATCCTGAGTGAGCTAACCCAATCACAGAAAGACATACATGGTATGCACTCATTGATAAGTGGCTATTAGCCCAAATGCTTGAATTACCCTAGATCCCTAGAACAAACGAAACTCAAGACGGATGATCAAAATGTGAATGCTTCACTCCTTCTTTAAATGAGGAAAAAGAATACCCTTGGCAGGGAAGGGAGAGGCAAAGATTAAAACAGAGACTGAAGGAACACCCATTCAGAGCCTGCCCCACATGTGGCCCATACATATACAGCCACCCAATTAGACAAGATGGATGAAGCAAAGAAGTGCAGACTGACAGGAGCCGTATGTAGATCGCTCCTGAGAGACACAGCCAGAATACAGCAAATACAGAGGCAAATGCCAGCAGCAAAACACTGAACTGAGAATAGGTCCCCCGTTGAAGGAATCAGAGAAAGAACTGGAAGAGCTTGAAGGGGCTCGAGACCCCAAAAGTACAACAATGCCAAGCAACCAGAGCTTCCAGGGACTAAGCCACTGCCTAAATACTATACATGGACTGACCCTGGACTCTGACCCCATAGGTAGCAATGAATATCCTAGTAAGAGCACCAGTGGAAGGGAAGCCCTGGGTCCTGCTAAGACTGAACCCCCAGTGAACTAGACTATGGGGGGAGGGCGGCAATGGGGGGAGGGTTGGGAGGGGAACACCCATAAGGAAGGGGAGGGGGGAGGGGGATGTTTGCCCGGAAACCGGGAAAGGGAATAACACTTGAAATGTATATAAGAAATACTCAAGTTAATAAAAAAAAATGTAAAAAAAAACAACAACAACAAAAAAAAAAACAGTGAAAATACCTCTACGAAGAAATTTTCTTTCCTGTCATACCAAGCAACAGTAGTGTAAATGGATATGGTTTTCAAAACAGTACCATTTACTCTAATATGCAGCAAAGAGCTAGCCCAGAGAACTAGTCAATAGTAAATGTTTTTACCTTCATTTGAGTAGAATGTACCTTACATCAACTCACACATGTAGTTCAAAAAGCCCCAGGCCTGAGAGCACACATCTTCCCTTAGAAATGCCATGTAACTAGATTCACAAAATGATTGTAACTGCAAATATATCTTGCTTCTGTAAAATTCTATATAGCATTTTGCTGTATATTAAAACATTCTTTTATTTCAGGATGAAAAAAAAAAGTCGGCATATCAACCGTTGGACTGAGCACAGAGTCCCCAATGGAGGAACTAGAGTAAAAACTGAAGGAGCTGAAGGGGTTTGCAACCCATAGGAAGAACAATATCAACCAACCAGACCCCCGAGAGCTCCCAGAGACTAAATCATCAGCCAATTACAAACCAAATACAAATATCAAGATCAAGGACCACCACATTAAACCAGATGCACTGAAGCTTATAGAAGAAAAAGTGGAGAAGAGCCTCAAACACAAGGGCACAGGGGAAATTTTCCTGAACAGAACACCAATGACTTATGCTCTAAGATCAAGAATCGACAAATGGGACCTCATAAAACTACAAAGCTCCTGTAAGGCAAAGGACACTCTTCTTAAGACAAAACGGCAACCAACAGATTGGGAAAAGACCTTTATCAATCTTAAATCTGATAGAGAGCTAATATCTAATATATATAAAGAACTCAAGAAGTTAGACTCCAGAGAATCAAATAAACTTATTAAAAAATGGAATAAAGAGCTAAACAAAACATTCTCAGCTGAGGATTATCAAATGGTCAAAAAGCACCTAAAGAAATGTTCAACATCTTTAGTCATAAGGGAAATGCAAATCAAAACAACCCTGAGATTCCACCTCACACCAGTGAGAATGGCTAAGATCAAAAACTCAGGTGACAGCAGATGCTGGCGAGGATGTGGAGAAAGAGGAACACTCCTCCATTGTTGGTGCGATTGCAAGCTGGTACAAAACTGTGGAAATCAATCTAGTGGTTCCTCAGAAAATTGTCTATAGTACTACCTGAGGACCCAGCTATTCCACTCCTGGGCATATACCCTAAAGATGTCCTAACATATAACAAAGACACATGCTCCACTATGTTCATAGCAGCCTTATTTATAGTAGCCAGAAGCTGGAAAGAGCCAAGATGCCTTTCAACAGAGGAATGGATACAGAAAATGTGGTACATTTAAACAATGGAGTACTACTCAGGTATTAAAAACAATGACTTCATGAAATTCTTAGGCAAATGGATGGAACTAGAAAATATTGTCTTGAGTGAGGTAACCCAGTCACAAAAGAACACACATGATATGCACTCATTGATATGTGGATATTAGCCCAAAAGCTCAGAAGACTCAAGATAAAATTCAGAGACCACGAGAAGCTCAAGAAGAAGAAATATGAAAATGTGGATGCTTCAGTACTTCTTAGAAGGAGGAAAAAAGAATGCTCACAGGAGAAAATACAGGGACAAAGTGTGGAGCAGAGACTGAAAGAAAGGCCAGCCAGAGACTGTGACACATGGGGATCCATCCCACATACAGTCACCAAACCCAGATACTATTGGGGGAAGCCAAGAAGTGCATGCTGATAGGAGCCTAATATAGCTGTTTTCTGAGAGGTTTTGTCATAGCCTCACAAATACAGAAGCATATGCTCACAGCCAACCACTGGACTGAGAACAGGGTCCCCAATGAAGAAGTTAGAGAAAGGACTGAGATAGCTGAGGGGGTTTGCAACCCCATAGGAAGAACAACAATATCAATCAATCAGACCCCCCAGAGCACCCAGGGACTAAACCACCAACCAAAGAGTACATATGGAGGGACCCATGGTTCCAGCAGCATATGCAGCAGAGGATGGCCTTATCAGGCATCAGTAGGAGGAAAAGCCCTTGGTCCTGGGAAGGCTTGATGCCCCAGTGTAGGGGAATGTCAGGGCGGGGAGGGGGAGGGAATGGGTGGATGGGTGGGAGAGTACTCTCACAGAAGGGGGAGAAGGGATGTGATACGGGGGTTTGCAGAGGGAAAACCGGGAAAGGGGATAGCATTTGAAATGTAAATAAAGAAAACATCCAATAAAAAAATAAATAAAATAAAATTTAAAAAGTTGACATATGTTTTCACCTCATGGTCTGCTTACTACAGAGCCCAATATAACATAGCTGTGTGTGTGTGTGTGTGTGTGTGTGTGTGTGTGTGTGTGTGTGTGTTTGTGTATGTTGGTGTATCTCTACATATAGGTATACATGTGTATATATATATGTGTATGTATACATATATATTCATATATATATATATAAAGTTTCACTCTTCAAATAAGAAAAATTATTCGAGTCTTTTGAAAAGGTCCATGAAATTATCCTAAACTATGGATTTGTTAAAGGGCATATTAAGGCTTGTACTTCAGAATTTCTGAAGTTGTTCCTACAGTATGAGCTCTTTGGAAAGACATATGAATCACTGGAGCACTTTATTAGACCATTGTTATCTATGATGAGCTGATATTTACCATATAATTATTTATACCTTTGCTAATAACATGGGAAGTAATAACAACCTTTGTGTGGGCAGAATAATTGCACTAGGTCACCTTGAAGATTACACAGCTAGGTGGCCTTCGGCAGGTGCTGGTTTCATTAGATCTGCACCATTTTACTTATGTCTGATATGTTTCATAAAAGCCTGATAATTATAGAAGACAGTGTGGAAGTTCTGAAGAATATCATAAAATGATAATCACAGGGTTGCTGATCATATCAATAAAGTACTAAACCTCTAGTTTCATGGTGTAATAAATAAATATGCGAACTATTCTGTAAAAGACATAATAGACAAAAATATAGGATAGACTACATTATATTGCTAGCTTGAAAATTGGGTTGCTCCTATTTATAAGTATAAAAGTCATTGTAATTTAGAATTTTCATATATAGAATATGTTAAAAAAACATTTGTGGGGTTGATTTTTAGATGATCAACAGATATTTTCCATATTGAGTTTAGTTTCATCCTTTCTTTGTTAAACATAGGTCCAGGAAACAATCTTTGGAGAATAGCATTAGAAAAATACAGCTTGCTGCAAAAGCAAGATGTATTTAATTACTTTTCAGATTTAACATTTGCCATTGTGTTGTCAGAGCATATTTCTGTGGTATCAAAGGAAGGGTTTGCTTTTACCTACATGTATATGAATGGGTGTGTATATCCATATGCATTCAGATATGGTAGTTTTGTTTTGTTTTATATCAGTTTTGAAATTTAATGCCGAGTTTTGGAAGTCTAGAACACCGAACCGTATGATCATATAAGATGTTTAAAATTTATGAGTAGCACTTTCATTCACATAGTAATGTGATTTAGAATGAGACTAGACTGTACTCTCTAAGACAAAGCAGACCATACATTATTACAGTTAAAATAGTCAATGCATAGATTTCTTTGTATTAACAACTTGCAAGACATGATGAAAATTGGTTATCTCTTCTCTCAACAATACTTTTCCTTCACCTTGTCTGTGCAAGACACTGACTACTTTACAAAAGACTTAAACTATGTCTTTATGTCTTTCAGATCGCAGTGGTATTTCATGCTCATCTCGGTCTGGTTAAGTCTACGCACTCATTTTGTTTAAATATAAAATTAAGAACACTCTCTATATTCACCACGCTGTGCTGATATATGCCCTGACGAATGCACCTTGCATTTGTCAATGTACTTTGATTAAACTGAGCAAATTAAGCTAAGCAATCTTTGTCTGCATGTTAACACTTGGACACATTGAACAGTAAGAAAAAAATCCTTCTCAAAATCCCCATGTTTATCAGAACATACTGACACACGCCTGTGTCTCCAGCACTCAGAAAGCTGAAGAAGCAAGATCATGAGTTTAAAGCTAACCTGGGCTACATAGTGAGATTCTATTTCGAAAACAAAACAAAACCCATGTGCTTCTCAGTAAATATTAGAGAAATATTTAAAGTTTTAAATGTCAGAAACAGAGACAAAAATGCCTTTGAGTTAAATTCCATCCCCAGAACCCATAGTGGAAAGAAAGAATGGACTCCTGAAATTTACCTTCTCACCTCCATATACAGAATGTATAATGCATGTCCCTGTACTTAAACATGTGCACATGCATGAGCACACAAACATACACTTATATAAACACATACACAGACAGTAATGATATCATGGTCAAAGAAAATAATAATAATAAATTTAAATGTTGATCTTACCTTTTTTCCAAAGATTCTAGAAACATTTTAAGTAGTTCTAGTTGCATGAGCAGGTTATGTGTGTGGAGAGCACACAGTAGATTAGAGTAGCTTGTATCACGCTAATCAGTAAGCAGAGAAGACGCCTGTGCGTGGAGCCTGGTTTGGTTTCCTTCTATTAATCCCATAGGTACCCAATCCATGAGTGCTTCAAGATGTGCTCAGGCTGGTTTAAGAAGACATGGTTGGGTTTTTTAAGGTGTTTATTAACCCAATGATGTTGACAGTTAAGAAGAACTGTAGGAGGGATTTGAAGGAGGAAATAGAAGAGTGTGATATAAGTATATTTAAAACTTTTTAAAGGTAATAATATAAACAATGTAATAATATAAACATTTTAAAGAAATTAAAATAGAAATCTATTGTGGGACTTTGAAAAAAAAAAACACATTGATCCTGGCACCTTGAATCACAACTGTGACTACACCAGGTTTTAATTAAAATATTTTTGATAGGTTTTCTTATTATAAAGTGTACTACCTGTCTTCCTTCAGTGCTTGTCAATTAGCCTGTGTACATCTATGATGTAAAATGTGTGAACGGCTCATTTAAGGGAAGAATGATGTTCAGTCTGGGACTTTTTTATTCTACTTTTGTCTATACATTTAAAGGTTATTTTCTACCCCATGCCCTCTCTTCACTCTAAGAAGAGACTGTCCCATTATTTTCATAGAGGCCTAGTGAAATATACTGAAGAGAAGGCACGAACTGCCGTGTTTGGTGTTCCTGATGGCTCTCGCGGGTCATGATGTTTGGTCCTATGTTTCAGAATCAGAGTTGAGCTCTGCATCCCATATCTCATTCAGAATGTTTAGGTGCTGAATGGGCCACAAGATGAATCAATTTATAACACCTACCCCAAAAATGCTCTCTCTTCTGAAAAGAAAGCAATAATTGCTCCACCTATATTCTGACTGGGCTACCTGTTGTGTCTCTAGATTTTAGAAGAGCCAACGAGACAACCAGGCTTAATCCCTAAACAGTGAGTGACTTTCATATTCTTTTTTTGTGTGTTTTGTTAGCCGTATTTTGGTCAATCAAGAAAGAAAACTTAAAAGACATTCTGAGAAACTCAATTCCTCACCGTACTCTATCTTTCCTGCCTGCCACAGTTAATCTAATGAATCTTTCTGTTTTCAACCAAGGAGAGAGAATAAAATGACCTAGTGAAATAACCAAAGAGAGTTTTACCCCACACTGTAAGAAGGCGGAGGTGAAGGAGGCAGAGGAGGTCAACAAAATTGAATAAACGAATGAATGAATGAATGAATGAATGAATGAATGCATATTAAACAAACCATTGCAAGAAACAAGCACCTTGGTATCTCAATGTTTGAATTTCCATTTTTACTTATTAAAGCATAATAGGGTTAGAAATGTAACTAGTTAGCAGGGTACTTGCCTAACATACGAGATCTGACTTCAATTTCCAGTGCCATGTAAACTCAGCATGGTGACATGTGTCTGTAATTACAGCTTTCAAAAGATTGTGGTGGATAAATCAGAAGTTTAAAGTCAATGCAAGCTGCATAGTGCAGTTGAGGATAACTTGGATTGCCTGAGACCAAAAAAAAAAAAAAAATCAACAAAACAGTCAATGACAAAAATGAAAAAAAAGGAAAAGAAAAGAAAAGAAAGCATAGTCGACTGCAGTTGATGAAACTCTGTCCCACAACGCAGTAGGAACTAGTCTACTTGTCTTAGAAAATAACAGTGCTGTCTTGAGTCTAAGCACAAGCCTTAAACTCCTACAGAAAGCTACATCCTGTGAATCTCCTGAACTGAGCCACCCTGCAACTTTCAACAAATGCACAAGAAAACTTTCAGTGCAAACACAGCAGTTTCTGTGAGGGTCGGGGAGATAACTCAGCTCTTCGCGTGAGCTTCTTAAGAATCAAATCTTTGTGAACTATTTCCCACTTTGATCCACTTACAGTTTAATGCATTCAGACAACGGTGCCTGCTCAGTAATTCTCCTTAACTTGCTGACAGCCGTGTTCTAAGACCCTCAGTTATATTTGCACTGCCGATTTCCCTCACTTTTGATAGGCATATAATCATCATCGCAAAGACAGAGAAAGGGGCAACACATATACATAGGCATGCAAAACGCTGTGGAAAGGTCCTCATGTATTTCTCACAGTTTAAGAATAAACAAATAAGCAGATTATTATGAATGCTTGGCAGGCAAATGCAAGCCACTGAGGTGATTCTTTAGCTGACCTAAAGAAAATTGTACAATTTTATTTTTAGCGTCAAGAACAACAATTTCGAGGTGGGTTGAAGGAGCCATTTATTAACTTTGTCTTTTCAATTTTCCACAGATGAGAAGGAAAAACTGTGAAGAATTCTTGTTCGCCCTCTTCTGCCTTAGGTGAGTGGCTTGTTCTTGATGGTTAAGCATTGTAATTATAGACTTCCCCCACATCTGGTTCTGTCGTCCTAGATGCTGGTGTCTACATCTTTATCAATCTTCTCTGCTTGTTTTTTTGTCACAAATTTGAATATTTCAAAGTGATGTCGTTAAATTTAATACTACACTGAACAATCACTAATATTTGTTTGTGTACAGCAACAAAGTCATAGGGAATTGTTTTGATAACACTATTATTAATCTTAAAGGAAAATTAGTTTTCTCTTATAATTGTCAGCTGTCCTATCTTTGGTCAATTTTAGTTGTACAGACATCGTCTCTGCCTGCTGTGGTGGCCAAGCAGATGTCAGAAAAGATCATGAGGCTGCACTTCTCTTATATATAGTACTTTATATGGGTAGACTCTCATTGGATGTTTGAGCTCACCTAGAAGCTTGGATGCACACACACACACACACACACACACACACACACACACACACACACACCTTGCCAACTCTGTATCTCTGTCTCACATGTAGGAGCTAAGAGCAGTCCTTTCCTAAAGACTGAGCAAGAACCCTTCAGTTTTACGTGTTGAGGTGTTTTGAGTTCTAAGAGTTTGTGAGGTGGGACTCCTGAAGCTAAAGAAATCACTGGTAATGGAGAATGCTGAGGGGGCTCAGTATGCTCCTCCTCCTGCACACATGGGACCCTGACCTACAATAAGAAGACAAATCAGTAGCCTTCTGCCAAACTTCCCATCATGGTTCAGACCTCCAAGAAAATCCTTGGACACCTGTTTTCCTGCCCCAGGGATTACTGATAAGAATATCAGGTCTAAAGACCTGACTCCATAGTTAAAATCACTTGTTGTTCTTGTATAGGACTTGGATAGCCAGTCCCA
The DNA here is from genome assembly GCF_021556685.1 of Rattus norvegicus. Lineage (NCBI taxonomy): Eukaryota > Metazoa > Chordata > Mammalia > Rodentia > Muridae > Rattus > Rattus norvegicus. The sequence goes on from NC_141550.1 coordinate 70,106,654, forward strand.
ATATCTACACAGATGTTGCTATTATCCATAACTCCAATTTCAGGGGACCAATCTGATCCCCCTTTGTGGGAACCAAATATGCATGACGTCGACATACATACATACATGCAAAACACTCATACACATAATAAATCAATTTCTTTAAGACCAGAGGTCAGCTCCAATGCCATATGACAATTTGTGACAGTAAGAAAGGGAGAGCAGGTGGTCAGATCCTCTTCAGCCTGTTATGTATGCAGCATCATCAATGCCAAAACAAGTCAGGAGGCCGGCTCAGATTCAAGAATGTTGCATAGTCGATGCTACACATCATTGGGAGATCAGCCATATGTAGACTTGCATACAGATGTGGGAGGACTTTGTGTTCTTCTCTTGTGATGTAACATAAGAGTGTTCCCAACAAACTAAAAATGGATAAGATTTAACAAGCATGTTGCTACTACACAGGAAAAAAAAGAGAAATAATAATGCTGTCCAGGTGATTTCCTAAGTGTATCTTTGTAAGCAATGCCCAGTGTTCTAATCATTGCTAGAAGACGATGTAGTATAATTGGATTACTACTGAAATCAGCAATAATACAAATTTGTGCTATTTTGCTGAAAAATTATCCCCCAAATCATGAAGGTTTGTAAAAGCAAATGCCGATATATTGTTGGGTTATAATGGAAAAGGTGCATATTAGGACTTCTCATGGTATAAAACTCAGAATGTTAATAATTTACTCATTACTTTCATGCAATGTGACAAATGTGTACCATCCTTGTCTTGCCTGTCTACTGACGTTCTATATAAAGTACGTTGGTGACAATTCAACTTACGTGTTTCAAAAAGATCCTAAGGGCACTCAAGAAATAGTAAATGTCCACAGCGACATCTGTATTTGCCCTTGGGAGGGCTGTGAAATGTTTGGCCACCTAAGCAAAAGAGAAAAGCACTGGTTTAAATTCACAGAGGAGGTTACATGGGTGTTGGGCAGAATTTGAACTTGTGTCACCATTGGCTCGTAACACTCCTGTATACAAATACATTCCTTTGGTTTTTGTTTGTTTGTTTTAATGCATAAGAAGCGAAGACTCAGTCAATATAGCCCAAGGTTAATTATTTCTTCTCTCTATGAATCAATGGTTACACTATCAGGTCTGATCCCGAATAAGCCAATGCATCACTTTTCCAGGTACTAAAGGTATAGACTGGTAAAGCGACCTGCCATGTCTACTGCAAAGCTGAGCTCTTGGTGGCAGGTAGATGATCAAGAATCAACAGTGGAAAAAAAGAAAAAGAAAAAACCTCAGTGGTAAGTTATAAGAAAAGCCATGCTGGCTTTATCAAGGGCTTCCATATCTGCTTAAAGTATTAAGAGTTGATCTTGGTACCTCACAGCCAAACACAGGGTGCAGAGATGGGAGCAATCAATTTTACCTGAGCTTCATGGCAGGGGCAAGAATCAGAGATTGGTTTACATAACAAGATGGGAATGTAATAAGTGTTAGTTATCCATCTGAATGCTGTCAAGCATAGTTGAAACCAACAATACATTTTTGTATTAAATATCCACACAGCAACAAAACTTGAATTCCATTGGCTGTTTATTATCATTCTAGAGATGTATAAGGAGAAAAAAAATAAGAAACTGTATGGACAAAACTGGCATAGGTAACTTTTATCATTAGGAAGAGAAAATTTTTATTTTATTTGGATAAATATGTTGGTGTGTGATTATAATTAAATGAGGTAACTGTTTTTCATATAAAAAGTATTTAATTGATTTTCATAAGGGTGCTGAGAGTAGCAACAAGCAGTTGTAAGAGATTTTCTGCTAACATGGAAATAGGAAACTATAATTGAAAAGCTCGACGAAAAGATGGACCTTATTTTTTCACAGAATTATTGAATAGTATCTTGAAAGCTTCTAGGAATTCTCTAACAACTTGTTAGAGAAAAGTATATTTATGTTTTACTCCTCTATTTTAAATTATTCATTCTTGCAAAGCATGCTTTTACTTCAGTTCATTAATTCTTAGAATCTATAGGTTGGTAGAACTCGATTTCTTTAATCATGTGTGTAAAATTAATTATTAGAATTTTTGTTTTGCTGATTTCAGCAAGAGCATGGAGCCACTCAACATAGCCTTCAGCAAAATATGTACTGTGTAGTCGAAAAGGGAAATGTGATTCTTGCTGCTTTTTCCTCAAAATGAATTTGCTGGTAACAATAATTTATATTCAAGTCATTACAGAGAATGTATCAATTTGTGTGGGTGCGTGCATGCATGTGTGCATGAGAAAGTGCAAGAGAGAAAGAGGGAGGGACAGAGGGAGGGATGGAGGAAGAGAGAGAGAGAGAGAGAGAGAGAGAGAGAGAGAAAGAGAGAGAGAGAGAGAGGGGGGGGGTGTATTTGGTGTGCATGCAGATGAAGCCAGAGGAACAGAGTTTCTTGCTCTCTCACTAACTACTTCATTCCTTGGAGATAAAGATCTCAGACTGAACTTGGAGCAATACTGGGATCCAGCTCGTCTCACCAATCCTTTTACGTTCATCTCCCAGGAAAGTTGAAGTTGTCAGTTCATGTGTAGCCATGTTCAGTGTTTATGTGGGTGGATTAGGGGATTAAGTTCCTGCTATGGTCTAGATGTGTTGACACCTCTCCAAGGATTCACTGAAGGATCCTGGTGGTTCGCCCCACAGTGTAGGTATTTGGTATGAGACTTGTAAGTAATGGGCCTAGAAGCAGGTACATAGACTATTGGAAGGATGCTCTTAGAGTAAGCGATACAACACTAATCTGTGCTCAAGATTCTGTCACAGCTACCTTTCTCTTGCAAACACTTTCATGGTTGCTACGCATGCCATGAGATGATGTAGCCGTGGGATGTCTTCTCCAGAACATCTGTGCTATGCCATCTAGAATTCCAGCCTCCAAATCTGTGTAAGCTAAATATATACTCTAAGTTTCTGTATCTAATACTTAGTTCATAAAAGAGAAATCTGGCTAATCCAGTAGCATCCCTCAATGTGCTTAGGCATCATAAAAACCTGTTCTCTTCACTGTTGCATAACCCTTTATCTTATAAACAAGGCCATCACTCTAACTACAAAAAAATTAGGAAAAGATTTTATGTACATTTTAATGTTAAAAAAGACCAACCTATTCTTTTTGAAAGTTTTATATTTTTAATTATTTGGGTGCATGCCTGTCTGTGCAGAGATATTCGCAACCATGAGTGATGTGCTCATGAAGGCCAGAATTATCCATTGCCCCTCCTGGAGCTCAAGTTATAGGTAGTTGTGAGTCATCTGAATTGGGGTCTGGTAACTCAGTTTGTGTTCTCGGCAAGAGTAATATGTGTTTAACCTTAACTGCTAAGCCATCTCTCTAGTCCCTACATTGTTATAGAGTCTATTATTCCTATCTGTGTACAAAACTTTCTCAATAAGTGGACAAGCTACTAGATAAATAAAAGCATTATCTTCAACACTTAACATGATTTGTACTTTCTTTAAATTGCCGTATGTAACTTGTTGTGTGCAATACGTTTGTCGCCATGCTGCAATAGATAGGAAACATCTGTTGAATAGCCAAGAAAGCATTTGAAACCATTTGCAGCCCTTTTGACAGCCTTGTCTTCTGTTACAAATGGCACCAACCCATAAATTGCTCCCAGGTGAGAATTTAGAAGAAGAGGTGATATCCATGTTATTTTCTCATTTTCTGCACTACTTTGAATTTTTTTCAATTTATTTCACATTTGTGTACCAGACTGCACTGAAGTAACAATTATACAAAATATGTGAACAACTAAAATTGCTAATAGAATGAATAGGTGCACAAACGAGACACGTTTGGGATAGTACAGCAGAGTCCAATGCAGTCAACACGTGTAGCTAAATCATTTGAAACCATTGGGACCTTACACCTTATTGGAGTAGCAAAGGTGGCATTCATCAGTTCATGGAGAGAGAAAGGGAAGCGAGAGGAGCCACGCTCCCACTCAAAGGGCTCTAGGTGAAGGGATTTAGTTTCATTCCCTTTGTAAAGCTTCTCACATGCTGACAGAAGAGGCCGGGGAAAGAAAACATATTTCTAGAGCCCAAAAATAAATCACAGTATATAAAGTGGGGTGCAGGAGGGTGGCTATGGGAAAGGATAGAGAGGAGAGCTTGGCTATGCACTTGGATACTGATGGCAACTCATGAAATAGTGTGAGACAAAAAAGGAAAGGAATAAAAACACTCCAAGTTCTTCCCAACATGGCTTAGAGCTAAGATATACAGACAGACAGACACACAGACAGACAGACAGATGGACAGGTAGACAGAGAGACAGACAGATAGATAAACAGACTAATTAATTAATTTGAAAAATAAAAAATTGCAAGACAAGTAAAATTGAGCAATTCAATTATAGGTAGACATGACATCACTCTGTGCCCTGAGACAAGTTTACTAGACTTTCACCCTCAAAGAGCATGCTAGTATATGGACCTTAAGAAGTTGTTCTTGCATGTTAAAACTAAGTCAGAAAAGCAATCTTGCTGACAAGAGAGGACAAAGGAAAGATGTTTCTGACAAATGAAGCACTGGAGGTCAGAATCCACCTGACTGGAGGTCTCTGGAGGAACGTCTTTCAATTCAAGGCTGTTCATTTCAGCAAAACTCCTCTGAGAATGCTCCCTCCACATGCTTTAAAAATAACTGAGACATTCAGAGATGACATCAATATCCCTGTCCTTGCCCTGAGATTCTGTTTTAATTCATCTGGTGATGCTAATATTAAAAAAAAAATAGTGAACTAAGAATAGAAACTTGGTTTGTTGTTGCTACTGTCCCGATTTGAGGTAGTAAATCTTTGAACTGATCTAATCTAGAGCAGGGGTGTTCCTTACACACGAGCTACTGTTTTGCAATACACAATCTTTGCCAGGTTTTCTCCCAAATTCAGACCCTAAATAATTGTGCATATAAATCTATGTCATAGAAACCAACTATAAGGGGAACACTCTAGTTAACGTGATTATAATTAATCTTGATCATCCTATATTAACTCTCAATGATTTCACCCTACTGTCCTTCACTGCAAAACTATTTTTGTGCAAGAAACAAAGTGGGTAAAGGATTGGTAAACCAAGAGTGATCAAGGGAGAAGCAGATTCCTTCACTCTGCCTAACATCCTTCAGAGTAGCTGACTACTGACGCTTTCAATGTGGGCAGCTACAACTCTCCAAGAGAACAGGACAAGAATGATCACAAGTTGAGAAGGAATACTCCCAGGTCACAACAAAGGAAGAGTTTTGGTTAAAAGATATGTCATATTTTCTTTAGCAGACTTTCTTCCAAGAGGTAAACAGAACAGAGGCAAAGGCAAAATAAAACAAAAGTTATTGCCTCCATGTATAGCAGTAATACGAGTTTTTCACCAACTTATTTATTTATTCACTTTGCATTCTGATCACAGACCCCATGCTCCCCTTCCAGTAACCCCTCCCATCGCCCCCGCCATCTTCTTGGGTACCAACGTATCCAGGCACATCAACTCACTGCGGGGTTAAGCACATCTTCTTCCACTGAGGCTAACTAAGGCTTTGCTTTGTAATACGAGTTCTTATAGACATTTTCCTTCCTTCTGGGGGGCTTCTTCTCTATAAGCTTGAGTGGCAGAACAGGTTTATTCTGTAAGAGCAGCTATTTCAGTTTATATACATACACACACACACATACACACACACACACACACACACACACACACACACATACATGGAAGGACGGGAGGGGGAGGGGAGAAAGCGAGATTGATCATTGGTAGAACTTAGTAATGGAGGTCTTGGAAGCTCTTCCAGATGAGAGTCTGACCTGGCTCACACGAACTATGCTCAAGTAGCAGGGTCAGAAATCCCCAAGGGACACCAAGAAATTGTGGACAGAACTCAATGAGGTTCAAACTACATAATTAATCTGGGTGTTTTGCATGCTTTTCAGGATCTTTTCACTTGGTCATTTTCAAGTACTGTTTCTCATTAATCTAACAATAAATTTAATTTTATTTCTTAAGAAAACATTTATAAATATGCAAAGCAAATTAATATGAATTCATAAAAATTGTAGGGGTTTGTCAGTTTGTTGATATAAGGGCTTGCTTTGTGGCAAAGATTGGCCTGGAACTTACTGTGCAGCCTAGGCTGGCACAAAATCATAATATGTTGTCACCCTCCTGAGTGCTAGGATTAAAAGTATGCAGCATTTTTACTCAATTAATAATGATTTTTATTATAATAAAGTAAGGATAAAGAAGTAAATTAGTGAGTCAGTGGAGTAAAATAAGTGAGAAAAGGTACCATAGAGTTCTGTGCCATTTTTTTATGGTCTGATTTCTAGGTGTGTTTATTCAGCAAAGTCATGTAGATCATTAGACACAATTTATCAATACTAATCACTTCTAGAATGTAGCAATTGATAGTGCTAATAGTATAGCCACATGTTCAGTAATATGTCCCAGACCTCTTATAGAATGATCACGTGATCAGAGAGTGATAATTGGGGAGGTATAGCTTGAGGCCAAAGTCTTCAAACTGAAGCTCAAAAATGGAATGTGGCTCTCTTTATATCTTCCTCATTCTGCAGTTGACTGTTTCTGGAGGTGAAAATGGCAGAGATTCAAGAAGAAGAAAAAAAAAAAAAAACCAGACCACAGACTCTGTTCAGTAGAACAGCTGTGTTAGGAAATAATGGGATACTTGTGAGAATGACCAACTAATTCAGTGAGCCATGAAGTCAGTCACTGAGGCTTCAAGACAAATATATCATTTCCTAATTATTCAGAATCTCATTAAATAGAGAATATGTGAATACATGCATAACGTTTTATTGGTAATCCTTGCAATTTTTAAAATATGTCTCCAGGTCTCATATATTTCACACACACACACACACACACACACACACACACACACACACAGAGAGAGAGAGAGAGAGAGAGAGAGAGAGAGAGAGACCTTAGTAGGCATAACTATATAGAACACATGGGCAATGTGTGTTTTAAAACAAGTCTTATTTATAGTCTCATTAAAATGGATCTTATAGAAATAGCCATGAGGTCCAGCTTACCCCTTACTGACTAGTTTTCATATTAACATAATGTGTTATACAAGATGCTGGGTGCTGGCGGATATCAATAACCTTATCCAGTTGTGAACCCATTGTGCTACAGCTGATTGCATATAAGACTTACTCCAAAGGAGGAAACACATGCCTGATACCATGAATATGCCAAAGAACACACATATAGATGGAGAGCTCATAGCCCCCCCAGAGCCAAACATACTACTATATTCTACAAAATGGACATAACCAGAGCATGTGTCATATAAATAGCAAACTCATCAAGTCCTTCTGGGAATTTTATAGAATAATTCATTGTATTTGAGCTTGTATGCAGTCAAGGTCTAAGCATTTTAAATATTGTTTAATTGATCTAATAGATACAGTTAATAAATTCTTTTAAGTAGATTATGAAATTATCAAAACAAATTTAAACTCTCTTTGTGAGAGTGTCAGAAATAGCTTTGTCCTGACTTTTACCCAAATACTATACATGAGTTTAATTTCAGTGGAAAAGAAACGAAGTAAAAATGAGGGAGTAAAGCTTGAATTGCTGCAGAAAATATGCACAAATTCTAGGCAGAAGGTATTAAAAGACATTGTGTAGTATTGCTTTATGTTTTGAAAAGCAGAGTTAAGAATTTCCAAAACAAATTCTGTAGTAAATCCCATTATCTGAAAGTAATTGGCATTCTCTATGTAATAGAAAATTGGATATTAATTACCACAGCAAATTATATAGTAACTGGGATGGGAAAAAAAAGAGCTAGATTCTGTGTGGTCATATGTGTTTAAATGGTATCTTGCGCTTTGTTCCTTAGCATAATTCACATTGGGACTTACTTTCCAAGTGAATACAAAGACAAAGAGAACTTCTAAAAATTACACACTCTGTAACATCCAAAATGTACCCTGGTTTGGGTTTCATTGGCTTTTTATTCTTTAAAACAAGGCTTTTTATTTCTGAATATGACATATGCATTGTTCAGCCACACCAAGACAAGTATAAGTGGTTACCAAGCATATCATCAATTCTGTGTTAATCTTCCCTGGGTAGTGAAGTAAAACATGCTGAGCCCTGGCTTCCTCTCCACTGCAGGAGAGAATTTACTAAGCACTGCTGCAGCCTTTCCGTTGGTTTTCTGACCCCTCTTTTCTCCAAGGTATACCTTTTCTGAGGACTGCAGTTGAGGGACGCAGGCATGTGTCTGGGAAGTGTGGGGGAATCACAGTGTGTGCTTCATTGATTAACCATGAAAACCATAATGGAGTGGCCACTGATCCCTGAAATGGCTCCTTTGAAATCCTTTAGGACATCCATAGTGTCACTACTCATGTACCATTGCAAGGAAATGCTTTCGATTCTCTGACCGCTTGCTAACTGCCACCTGCAATAAACTACTTACCATTTCTTTACCAGCTTAATAGCCACCTGCCTTAGTAGAGTATATGAAGAACAGATATAGAAGCTCTCACATGTCATGACTGCCTGAACAGCAGTTTGCACCACCAAGTCTGGACAGTAACTCTTGTGCACACCAGTGTGGATAAAGTGACTCTATCTGTCCTTTCCAATTCCAGAACTTAACAATAGAAGAGCCAGATCCTTCTCAACGTCACTGTTGACTTTCCAAAGCATGGCCAGCTTTCTAGTTCTTGTCAACTTTTCAGGACTTTGTGTGAGGATGTAAAAGTGAGTCCTAAATATGAAGGAAGAAATGATGGAGCCATGGTCAAAATGGTAGTCATGTGGAAGTCAATAGGACAGGCTATAACTCATCTTGATTTGCCTATTCCCTTACAGAACAATCTTCAGATACATACATACATACATACATACATACATACATACATACATACATACATACATACACATATAACAATCTGGCATACCCACTTTCTTACCCATCTTTTCATTGACAGACAATCTTACCCATTCATTTACCCGTACACCCATTCATACTGCTATCTGTGCATCCATCTATTGTCTCATCTACCCTTCTAAGTACCCATATATCAACCCATCTTCACATTCATCTCTCCATCCACTCCAGTAAAACTCTTTCTACTGAGCCACTGTACATGAAATAATGTTTGTAATTTTTATTTTCTCTTCATTTCAATCAAATTCAGAGAACTTTAACAATAACAAAATGTATGCAGGGTGTAGGAAAATTCAGAAAAGTATTCTCATCTAAACAACAACAACAAAATAGATGTGTATCACCTTGTCTCTCTACCTCTAGATATAATTATTCTGTGCGAGCATCAAGAGTAGTGGAAATTGTTAGGTAAAAAATTCTGGGTAATGTAAATTTAAGTTAGTATTTTTCCCCTGAGGAGAGATGTAGGAAAGGTGGCATTAGGCTACCGATGGTTGATTCTTCTCCAGCATCTCTATAAATGACCTGCCCATTTGTGAACTACATGGTGCCATTTCTCTTATTGTCTTCAAACCTCCAAGTCCTGATCCAAAACTGTATCATTGTCTACCAATTTTCTGTTGCACATAAAGTTCAAAGGTGCCAGCTGAGACTCAACCAAACTTGTAACCAATCTCTTCTGTTTATCCATTCGACAGATGCTTAGTAAAATAACATACTGAACAATGGAATACCGATGTTCTTTAGCACTATGTCAAACAATTTATAAATACTAATTAACTGTTATGGGAACCATGGTAGGTAAGTATTAAAGGAGTAAAGGAAGTTGGACTTTGTAACATGTGGTGAAATATAATGTGCAGACAAGTTTTCTAGTTCAGAGGTCAAATCTTGTCCGTTGGTTACTCTTGTCGTTACTGTGAACAAATGCATGACAAGCAGCAACTTAACAATGGAAGAGTTTACATTTGAGGGGATCACTCCATTCTCACGGAAGTGACATGACAGCAGAAAGGAAGGACAAGAGGAGCAGGAAGCTGGCTTGTTACTTAGTGTCCACACTTAGGATTTCCTCTTTCAATAAAACTAACCAAAATCTCTCCCATAGGCATACTTGGAGATTTGTCTCCAAGATGATTCTGGATCCTGCCAAATTGGCAATCACTATAAACCACTATGGCATCATTGATGGTGGCCATAAAAATTGCCTATCATTAGGAGGGTGTCAGCCACACTGGTACTGTAAGGAGAAAAACAATTCATTATCAACATGTTCAAGAAGAGAACATGTGTATGGAAATCATAACATATTTCAAAGTGTGAAGTTTATCATTTCACTCAGAAAAATTAAATACTTGGGTTTTGTAGATTATTTGAAATAGAAGATGTAGTGAATCTGTAGGTCATGGTAGGGACTTGAAACAACTCTAGTTGGACCCAGGATTGAAGGAGCTAGTTCACGGGTGGCAGAGAATGCAGGTTGTAAGAGCATGAAAAGGCAATGAAACATGATTTAAATGAATTATTATAGTGAGGGTAGGGCTTAGTGAGTATGCTATTTCAATCTTAATTTCAATACAGGCCACAGTGAGGAAAATGATCAAATGTCCAGGATACAGAAAAAAAATCCATTGACATGGAGTTGGGTGAGCCTACGGATGCCAGAGCACACACACTGGTCTTCCCTAAGAAACATGAGTGTTGCAGTTTGAATCTTATATGACTCCTAATGGTTCACAAATAAGAGGTGTGGTCCCCATTCTATGGAGCTATTTAGAGATGGTATCTCCTTTTAGTGATGCAGTCCAGTAGGAGGTATTTATGTCATTGAGGAAAATGCCTTCTAAAGGATTTATAGGACCCTTGTCTCTTTTTCTTGTCATTTCCCTTCTATAAGTTGATGAGCTTGATCCTCCACATGCTCCTACCACAAAGAGCTGCCACCCAGGAAACCCAAAGGCAGTAAGACCAGTCGAACACAGTCTGAATCACTGACCCAAGAAAAACTCTGACTCTTGATTATCTTAGGTATTTTGTGCGATTGACTAAAACACCCAGTTAACATCAGCTTGTCTTGTCTTGGCAATATTTTTTTAATAACTTTCTCCTTTGTTCTCTGAGTTGTCTTGGGTTAGATGATTAATTATATGGTTATTGGACTGTAAGCTGTGTCTTTTCCCATGCTTGATGTAAATTCATTGAATTCTTTTGGGCAAGAGAGTGCTGTAATTCATGTTCTAAAAATAACACCTAGATAATTCAACCACAGCACATGGAAGGCAGGCTGAGAGCATGAGAAAGAAAGGGAACCTGGGTGAGGCTTACAAGGAGGCTAGGAAAGACAATGGTGGCTTATGTCCAATCGGTGACAGAACGATCAAAAGGAGTCAACAAATGACCTTCTGAAGGCAGAATGCAATGAAATCCATCCGGGATGAATGTCAGAGCTAACACAACTCAACTTTCCTGTTCTTAAAACTCTGAGAGCTCCAACATCCCTACCTGAAATCAGAAAATGACCAGTGCTCATATCTATTCAGACAATCCTAACGTTTACCAGCAATGTTAAGTATGATTCATTTTATTATTGTGGCTGACACGTAACATCCATTTACTCGGTTATCCATTCCTCTTTCATCTACCTTGTGTGAAAAGAGATAGAATGTATTTGCTCAACTTCTTCGTAGGTATAGATGCCAGTCCTAGCCCCTGGCCTGAGGATGCTTGCGGGGGAATTACATAAAGCATGTTAGATTTGGAGGGGACGAGAGAGACCCGCCATCAGGAAATTGGAATGAGCTAGTCAAAAGAGATTATCAGAAACAAAACAGACATACTCTCAGTGACACAGACAAGCCAAGGCAGAGAGTCTCATCATTGAGACAAGGAAAGAGACCAGAGCCTAAACCCAGGTTAGAAGTTAAGCTGTGCATGGAGAATGGACAGATACCTTAAAAGTGGAGGTAGGAGGCTGATTTAGAAACCTTTCCCCAGGTTGTACTTGGAGCCTAAATACTTGGGCAGTTAGATATACAACTAAGTCAGGTGTTGGACAGTGATTATCTTGCCCCAAAGATCCTGATTGTCACTTCTAATATGCAAACAGACAGAAGAGAATTCCAAAATACTATTCTCATGTTTTGTTCACCTTTGGAATTAGAAGTATGTTGTTTTGGCTAGGATAGGCAGGTCAGGGATATGATTCAGTCAATAAATGACCTAAATTCAGGTCGCCAGGACCCATATAAAAATCTAAGTGTAAGGATGTATTCCTTAACACCATGAATCTTGAGGGGATATAGGAGAATCTTAGGTACTTGATGGCCAGACATCCTATCCAAATCAATGAACTCCTGGTCTAGTGAGAGAACGTATTGCAAAGCAATTTTAAAAAGTAGGAGTAGCAGTAAAAAGACTCTGCAGCTGACCTGTAGTGTCCACACATTCATGTCCCTATGCATGCTCTCCCTTCTCACCCATTTTAGTAGAGGCAGAACTACCCTTTCCCAGTATGACACATCGTATTTGACAAGACAAAAGCACATCAAACTTCCACAGGGAACACAATATAATAATGAACAATGCAATACTTAGAGTAAAGCATTAACTATTAAAGGTGGGCTTCAGGGCTTCTGTTTGGTTGCTTTTGTTTGTCTGTTCTGTTTTGGAGGAGTTCAATATGTTCCCAAATGAAAAACAAAAGTTGGAAAGAAACCTAGGATGATTTACCAGTTAACTCCTGTTCAACTCATAAAGTACAGCTAGGAGCATTTTGCTTGGGTTTGGAAATACCGCATAAATTGGTGATCAATTGTTTAAAATTTATAATAATCATAAGAATGAGTCTGGGTAAAGCACCTCCACAATGCTTGGAATAACTATGTGTTTCTTAGTTATTGTTGCATCGTTCATTTTTGACATGTTTCTTCAACAACAACACACATACATAGACACAAGTAATAGCAGCTCATGGTGGCACGTGCCTTTAATCCAAGTGCTTGGGAGGCAGAGGCATGTGGATTTCTGAGTCTGAGACCAGCCTATCTACAGAAAGAGTTTCAGGACTACAAGAGCTAGTCAGAAAAAAAATAGTAATATAGATATACATCTCTCTCTCTCTCTCTCTCTCTCTCTCTCTCTCTCTCTCTTTCCCTCTCCCTCTCTCATTCTTGCTCCCTGTCTCTCTCTGTGTGTCTCTGTGTCTCTGTCTCTCATTCTCTCTGTCTCTGTCTCTGTCTCTGTCTATATATATATGTGTGTGTGTGTGTGTGTATTTCACACAAAGACTATACACACATATGACAAAACTTGCTATACATACATATGTACACGTATACTAGTACAATACATAAGTCATAGACACACATACAGACAATACAGTCTAGTAAAGGAATATGCACATATAGCGTCATGTTGATGTACACAAAACATTTCGAGAACTGTGTCAACCTCTAGATCGGTGGTTCTTAAACTACCCAATGCTGCAGCCCTTTAATACAGTTCCTTATGCCAGAGTGCTTACCTAGCATGCATGAGGCCCTGGGTTTAATCTCCCATAATACATATAATGAAGTGTGGTGGTAACACATTCCTGATATACCAGCAAGAAGGAGTTGAAGGTGAGAGGATCCTAAATTCACGACCACTCCAATGCTACATATTGAGTTCAAGTTCAACTCATTCAGTCTCTCAAAACAAAATAATCAAACCGGCTGAGTGAAGTAAAGATCCACAAACCAAATGCAGACCTTTCTGTGCTCAAACCGACCCAGATGAATTCACAAAAAATTCCAAAAGACTAAGTTATTTTCCTTCATCAAAAAAGTATCAGTAATAATTTATAGATAATTCTAAGATGTGGGTGAAAAGAGGAAAGTGCAAATTTAATTTTAAAGGTTCTTCTATAATGATCCAAACATGATGGAAAGAATTTATTTTTCATAATACTTGAAATACATATTTGTCAAACAAAAATGATAGAGATAAAATCTGTTCTGCTTACATTATGCTGCTTATTTATTTAATCAAATAATTTCTAGGAGAAAAATAAATCGATAACAGATTAAGTATAAAAATATAAATATGTTTTCTTAAAATTTACTTTTGAATATAATTTCAGTTTCTATCAAACTTTAAAGACATTTAACACTCTCACTCTTAAAACATCTTCCTAATGACATCAGCTTTAATGATTTATATAATTTGAAGTGGTTATTTTCCATACTTCATTACTTTCCCCCAAACGATCATTGATTTGATAATTACTTGATATTTTAAAGCCGGAAGACATAATGTCCTTGAGAATGTTTTAAATATCTTGTTCCAAGCAAAAATAAATTACATGAACTTATGGGTGATTTTTTTTCAAGAAAGATAAAGATCATTTGACTTTATCTTAATTAAGACTATTTAGTAACATATCTTATTGAAGAAATCAACATGTAGTTTGTTAACAGACCATAAAGAAAGCATTTCTTGCAGGAGTCTGCAAATGTCACTGCCTATTATGAGGTTGACCCAGAATTATGTGTGGAGAACTGCTCACTTCCTCCCAGATTCTCTTGCAGTATTTTGCAACTTTTATTCATAACAGAGTTTACATGCAATTTTAAAATTTTTCTTAATCTTGGTCATTCCATTAGTTTATAGTTTTGTTGCTCGGTTGGTTTATGTTTATGTAAATTTTGTCATTTCTAAGTGTTGTCGTTTAGATATAAGTAAGAGTTTAATCAAGCTGTCACTTTAACAATATACATTTTATATCAGTTTATACCATCCTTTATTTTTTATAACTCTTTGTCTGGGAGATGGCTTAACAGGTAAAGGAGTCTCTTCCCAACACAGTGGAGCTGAATTTGATTTCTCAGGACCCATGTTGGTAGAAAGAGACAACAACTCTCAAAACATGGGATGGACACACATGTGTCACGCATACATACACCAATACATCAATAAACTTTACTAGGCTAAATATAAGATTTTAGATGAGGCTAATGGGAAAATAAATTTGTACAACTTTAGAAGAAATAATTGCTCTCAGTGGCCATCTCTTGGCATAGAAGCCCACTGATATACCAACCAATAGATGCTGGCGCCTTGTCCTCTGAAGGGCTGTGGGCACTGCACATTTTTCCTGTTGAATTCAGCGACAACCTACATGCACTGATTATAATCCCTGGCTCCTAAAGCTACCTGTTCACCAGTTTGCATTTCAAACTGTGATTAGTCTTTCAGTAAGTAGTAATGAAGAAATATAGACACATAACTTCATAAATAAATTGAGATTTATAAAAAAGAAAAGACAGAAGAAATATGGACCTTTCTGTCCAAGTTTCAGTTAGGAGGCCTTTGTAAACTCCTAACAAGGCCTCTGCTCGATTGTCCTTCATAGCTCCACTGTCCCAGCCATCATCCCTGATAACCATGGGGCCTGACTGACTCAAAACTTTCAACAGAAGTTGATCAAGATTAGGAGGGGAACATAGCTCAGTTGGGAGAGTATTTGCCAGGCATGCATGAAACCATCCCCAACCACTGCATAAACTGGTCAAGGTTAAGTACACAGTAATTCCATAACTTGGGTACCAGAGGCAGGAGGATCAGACATTCAAGATCATCCTCAATTACACGGTAAGTTCAAGACCAGCCTGAACTAAGAATTGATTATTATTGCGGAAAATAAGCTGTGTGTGTGTGTATGTGTGTGTGTGTGTGTGTGTGTGTGTGTCTGTATCTGTCTGCATGTGCATGTGTGTGTGCATGTGTGTATGTGTGTGTGTGTGTGAGTATGTGTGTATGTTTGTGTGTCTGTGTCTGTGTCTATGTCTGTCTGTGTCTGTATCTATGTGTGCGTGTATGAGTTTGTGTGTGTGTGAGAGTGTGTGTGTGTCTGCGTGTGTGTATATGTGTGTGGGTCTGTGTGTATGTGTGGTGTGGGTGTGGGTGTCTGTGTCTATCTGCGTGTGTGTTTCTATCTGTGTGTTTGTGTTTGTGTGAGTGTGTCTGTGTCTATCTGTGTGTGTGTGTCTGTGTCTGTCTGTGTGTGTGTCTGTGTCAGTATGAGTGTGTGTGTGTCTGTATGTATGAGTATGTGTGTGTGTATGAGTGTGTGTGTGTATGAGTGTGTGTGTGTGTGAGTGAGTGTGTGTGTGTATCTGTGTGTGTGTCTGTGCGTGTGTGGTATGTATGTATGTATCTGTGTGTCTGTGTCTGTGTGTGTGTGTGGTGTGGGCAGGGTGTCCGTGTCTATGTGTGTGTGTGTTTCTGTCTGTGTGTCTGTGTAAGTGTGTGTGTGTGTGTGTGTGTGTGTGTGTGTGTGTTGTGGGGATAATCTTAATTTCAAGTTCCACTCCTTCCTCTATGCACATTTTTCTGTGAGGATGTATCTGAGGATGTATCTTTAATAAAGCTATGTGCGTTCTGTGTGTGAAAGAAGTTAAAGGTATTTCATCTAAGTGACAAGAATAAGAAACTTGAGTCATTTACTTACTCCAAACACAAAAGAGAACTTAAGAATACTTTGATTTTCTGAAGGATGGGTTTATAAGTTATTCAAAAGTATATACTATGCTGTGGAATACAACACTATAGAAAATATTTTGACCATTGCTTTTTAAAAAGTAAATGTGCAAGTTCCTAGAAGTCTTCCAAAGATTATGCTAATGAAAAGTTTCACTACAGTAGAGCAAATACAGGATTATTGGCAGACTAAAATCTTATTAAATATGGGAACACGAGAGTTATCAAGTAGCTTTAATAAAGCATTTTGACTTTTTTGTATTTTTAATCAAAGTTAATAATAGGTACTTTAATTATTTTAGAGTTTCCTATTTTATATTTTTTGCCTAACCTTTAAGATTGCATGCTACTACATCTTGAAATAAATACATGCTCATATGAACACATGAAAAATGGGTACACACACAGAGATGGTAACAGACTCTATTTAAGTCTTCAAAGCAATAACAAAGAAATAAAAGATTTGTGAGCAATAAAAACTAGATTGTAACGGAAAATTTTGGTACATGTGTGTGTCCATCTGTCACCTATTTATCTCTTATTATTTATTCTTTGACTTGTTTTCAAACTGTATGAACTGTATAGTATTATACATGCCCAGGGCTCTGAGGAAGACCTTGAGTGTCTTCTAATTCCACATTATAGCCTTGAGGCAGAACCTCTCATTGACCCTGTAACTGGGCTGGCAGTGAACAAGGCCCAGCAATCTTCCCATGTCTATACACGGCACTGGAATTACAAACATACTAATGGTTAGGTCAAATTTCATGTGTGTGCTAGGTATTTGAACTCACACCTTCATTCTTGCACAGTACATGCTCTTATCTACTGAGCTGTTTTCCCAACCCCTAGGATCCTTTTTAGGTCTAGAATATAATAAATGTTTTCTTCGGTCATTTGCAATAGGTCTCAAAGAGTCCATTAGAATTTGGAAGAGATGTAAATCGTTATTAACTGTTATTATAACAGTTAATTGCTGTATGTTATAATGATCCAACTCTTGCGTTGCAGAATGTAAAATCAATCAATTGCTCTGAGTAAGAAAATATTTCTAGATGCCACACAGTGTAGGCAGGCAGAAAACATTCAGGCGCAGGTGGAAGATACTGGAGACCAGTCCACCACTATGCCATGCATTGCTTGGAAGCACCAAGAGGCCTGCCAGATGTGTGGGGCACTGACAGCAGGAACAGCAATGATATTCAAGTATGTGGGAGAGAAATGGGAGAGAAAGAGAAACAAATATTAGAACACTATGAGGAAAGGCAGAACTATAAACTCAAGGAGGGTGAGGAACAGCCTGTTGTGACTAGCCTTCCCTGCCACCTGAAGCCATGGTGAAGTACTATCCTTTGTTGACAATGAGCAGCATGGCTGTGTCTATGGTTATGCAGCAGCGGGGGCCTGTGTGATGTCTATGGTTCATATTACCATTAAAGGCCATGTGGACATTCCTGATTGGGATGCTACTGAAGACCATGTTTGTGTCCAATGGCTGTGCAAAGCTGGACACCTCTCACTGCCTCTGTAGAGATAGCCACACCCCTGACTGATTCAGCACTCAGAGAGTGGGCCCTGCACCTCACCTAGGCAGCACAGTAGACCTGACCCTGGTGACTGTGGCATGGGAGAGGAAAAGATGTCACCCCTTTCCATCTGCAGCAGCCCAAGAACTGGCCCCTGGATCAGAAGAGCAGCAGAGCTGGCCCTGCCTCTTGCTAGAGGCAACACCCTAGAGAGTGGACCCTGTGCCTTGTGTGGGCAGCAAAGTAGAGTTGGCCCTGGTGGTATGGGTGGTGGTGAGCCAGCCTTAAGGCCATGAGAGTAAGAAAGCTGGCCTTGCCCCTTGATGGCTGTGCCATTGGGCTAACTAGGGTAGCACTAGAGAGCTCACACTGGTGGTGTATACAAGAAAGATTGCACCAACTCAGCTACCACTCAAGCCTAGATTCAGGACTTTGAGTCGGCCCACCCCAATATATATGAAGTGTTGAGTCTGTGAAGGAGCTGCAAGATCTCTATGACACAGAGCATCAGCAAGATAATCAAGAGGAGTCCCCTTGATAATCCAGTGTTAATAGTGTAGCAGAAGCCAGAGGCTCTGAATCAGACCAATGACTCATTTCAAGGAATGTTGGCAAGTAAAGATGTGTGGACAAAAGGGTATGCTGTAGAACACACTATCACATGGTAACAGACTTCAGCTTCCATGATGAAATTTTGTTTTCTTTGGTTTTGTGTTTTTAATTTAATTTAATTTTCGTGGTTTTTTTTTAAATTTTCTTTTGGAGAGAAGGTTACAGGATGGTGGGTAGATATGAAAGGTCAAGGAGGTGAGTTGGTTTGGGGTGCATGTTTTGAAATTCACAAAAAATAAATAAAAGGTTAAAAAAATTTTTAACTAGTGAAATAATATGGACTGACCTAGATTTAGGTACCTACTGTTCATGAACTTACAAAATTTTGAGTATATCTTTGTACATATGTAGGCATGCATTTTCCTGGACAAAATTATGAATCAAATAAAACATTCAACAGTATCTTGACATAAAATTTAAGAACTCCGGGTTTGATTCACCACCAACCACAGTTTATATATCTTTGGGAGAATTGTGTAATATAGCAAGTATCATGAAATTTGTACATGACAAAGACTACACAGATTCTATGGTAAGTTAAAATGGAGGTGATTATATTAGGAAATTGTCGTGTGTTTGGGAAACAACTCAGAAACTGGTTCCCTACCTCATTCAGGCCCAAAAGTGAGACTGTCCACCTTATTTCAGACCCATGCATTTTTGTCAAGTATCCTCCAAGGCTCCTTCTCTGAGATGAGCAGCACTGCCAACTCCATGGCAGGGAGATTAACATATTCCATGACCTTCCATGTATACTTACAAACTGGAAATTAAGTAGCTGGATGATGGTAGCAGGAATTTTTATCAATTGATTTTAGTTGACAGAAATTGTATGTGTTATGTTTAAGTATTGAGAATGCTTAAAATCTTCTTTACCTTGTCATGTAATGAGACCAAGGAAGAGGGCTGAGAAAACAGCACAGGCAAAAGGCTGACAAAAGTGTTCCATATGGTGATGGATAGGAATTGGTAACTGTTAGATATGAATTGGCAGCATTAGGAAGAACCCATGTTTATCTCACAGGATATGGATACTTGTGGAAATTTATTATGTATGCGTATTTGTGTGTGTGTGTGTGTGTGTGTGAGAGAGAGAGAGAGAGAGAGAGAGAGAGAGAGAGAGAGAGAGAGAGAGGGCAAGATCATATATGTGAATTTCTATACCTTGTTATTTCCATGGACCTGAAAAATATATCACCCTAAAGCAACGAACCCACTCAGAAGCCATACAGTGCTTTCTAATACCATTTTCCAGGATAGAGAACTCAGTTTTTTAAAGATATGGCCAATTCTGGCAATGAGACATGAAATATATAGAAGAAGATAGAACATTTTGTAGACTCAGAAAATATGGTGTGTTCAAATTACAAACACTCCCTCGTTGACAATACAATATCAAAGGAGCAAAGTTGAAGTGTTTCTCAACAGACAAAGCTGAATATTTTGAATAAGCAAATGAATAGCAAAGAGTTAATGACTATGCTCCAAAATATAAACTAAATATCTGTATTGATATAAACAAAAAGTTATCCAAGTAAGGCGTGAGAAACTGCCATAGACATTCTGACTGAAAACCAGGGTGACTTCTAGATGGGTTTCCAAAATATGAAAAAGACATCAAGGAGAGACTAGACATCTGAATACATGAAGTGTTTTATCAGACAAATGAAAACTGCACAGCCATCAACAAGCATACTTTACTAATACATAAAAGAAGCTAACATGAGGAATTGCTTGAGAACTCTCCATGCTAATTTCTCAATTATTCTTTAAATCACAAACTGCCATAAAAGTAAATGAGTAAAGAAAGAAGAGAAACAAAATATACGTGAGGACAAAGGCATAGCAAATATATTAGATTCCAGTCTGGGTCAGGGCATGATTAAAAACTGCACTGCTTCCCACCTACCAAAAGCAGTGCTGTGATAGCTGGTGTGTGTTTTCACAAGTGTAAGGCTATACAGACAAGACTCAGCATACCTCTTCATAGAAAGCCTTCTACAGGTAACAGATACACCCTGGAGTGATATACAGAAGCCTGCCCAGCCTAGCATGGCTTGTTAATAGTAAGAGTATAACAAGATGTAATTCATCAATCTTAAATTACATGAACTGGGCTGCTCCCATTATGCCAGACACAAGCAAAAGCTCTTTAGTGTCGCGCGCCCAATGTCCTGTCAGCAAGAACGACGCGCGGCAACAGGATTCTTCTGCGAGCAAGCCTTTACTGTGTTACAGCTCTTCTTAGTGTTACAGCTCTTCTCAGTGTTACAGCTCTTTTGAACAGGGACCCCGAGCAGCAAAATCACTCGGCTTATATAGACAACAGCATGCTAATTATCTCTCAGGGATTGGTGGGGCTTGGATCACCCCACTACTTGTCCTCCAGGGATTGGCGGAGAATGAATCACCTCATTAGCATATTAAAGGTCAACTGACACCTGGTGCATAAACCGCACATGTGCAGTACTGCTGTTCACCACTAGAGGGAGCCCTAGCAAGGGGACAAGCCTGCACATGCGCAGTAAGTCGTTTATATCCAGACAAGGCTGGATGTCGGTGCCATCTTTGTTTCGCCGCGCCGCTCTCTACACTTTAGAGACTTCTGAAAGTCATCAAGGAAGATTTCAAGAAGGTCCTAGGCTTCACCACACAACAACAGCAAAGTGTTGACTAAGAAAAATGACAATAAGATGTTTCTGGGAAAATCACCTTCCTTTGGATTCTTCATCCTGTTTTCAAAGGGGTGAGTTAGAGTCCTGGGTTCTACCACAATATGAATGAGAAAGGGTTAGTAGGAATAAGAGCACAGATCAACGAAATTCTTTGGGCTTCTGCTATAGGCTTAACTCATGAGAAGCAGATTTAGAGGTCAAAGTCCAATCCTAGACTGAGGTTACATTCTTCTTATCTGAAAGTTTTCTTAACATGTGTATGCATATAGGAATATGGTATATTCTCTTAGAAATGCATGCTTTTATGGACATGTTTATTTGTATCCAAACATATGTATCATGTGTGCTCACACACATGTATTTATATGGTTAGTTTCGAGCATGTGCATGTATAAAGAAGAGCATGTATGTGATATTGCAAGGGTGTATAAGCAGCAGTCTTAGGAGAGGGAGGAAGGGAGAGAAGAGGATGCTTTGTTTTTGTGAAGCTGGAGTTCTGGTTGCAGCCTTGTATACCCTCTTGTATGTAGAGGTCAGCGGTGACAATTTTCATCTTGATTTGGGCATGAAGATATTGAAAGAGACAAGAAAATCCCATAAATCTGGATGTATGCCCAAGGATATTACAACAGAGTCATTTCAATTTCTTTGGTTTGGACTAATATTAAGTATCTTTTAATGATATGAAAACAAGAAGTGTGTCTTTGCAAATTAGAATAAATGACATTTTCAAAAACAAGTCAGTATAAATGAAGAGTTCTAGTCCTGGTTTGTGCAGCAGAGGTGACAATGGTCACTCATGAAATTATACCTCCTGGTTTTAGCCCAACAGCCTTCTGCCTCTTAGTAGAAGTTTGAAGGACTACAAAGATCAAGGAAATCATTTAAACTCAACTCATTCTTTTTTATTGTTCAAAATGATCTATTCGTTCTCAGGCTTTAAATGATCAACTCCTTCATTTAAATGACTTGCTAGAAACACAGCTTCTAATGAAAACCCCATTATGATTTTTCATAACTTTTGACTTGAGTGAGTTCAGCTCTGGGCTCAGAAAGATATTAATTTAAAAAGAGAAGAAAAAAGATAGGATGTAATGAGCTGTGAAAAGACTGTACGTCTGGAAAGAATAACACTGAAAGATACTTAATATAGAGCCAATTATTTGACTGGCATTTGGATCTTGCCTTTTGTAATAACTCCAAGGAAGGGAAATTTTCAACCTAGAGATTTTTCTCAACAATATACACAGTGCACAGGAGGATTGGAGGCAGTGCTGCACAATCTAGGATATCTCCACTCACATAAGTTGCGAAGTCTTCAGATAACTTTCCATGACTTTTGTCTTCTTTATACCTTATACTAAGAGTGGAAAAGGGTTAACTGCATTTATATATACATTAAACAAGCAAATATAAAAACCTGACATAAATATTAATTACTAGTACTCACGCATTAGTGATGCAAATATTATGGTTGTATTATACTTCAGGAAACACGTTAATATATTTAAATAATAGAAAAAAATAATTTGTAACAATACACATAATTCATTTATTGGTGGAAGTTATTTCATGTAAATGTATAGACAAATGGAAATTAATCAATGGGAAGACGTTTTCAAAGCTGTCCTCCTCTCAATACAATGAAAGGAGAGGAGAAAAAGTCAGAGCAGCTACAAGGACAAAACCGAAACTCTTCTTCCTGGAAGTGCTTGAAAAAAGAAAACTCTTCTCCTTTATTTGAATGAAGCTGAAATATATCATTGCTAGTGAGAGAAAGCATAAATTCTTGCAATAAAGTATTAAGGGCTAGATTTTAGCATTTAACAGCTAGAAACCAGGTGAGTACAATTATTACAAGGATGGCAAAGGCTGGGAGGACCGCACTAGGGGTCAAGAGCCTGGTTATGGGAATATGGTGCTAGTAGGGGCAAAAAGTAGGGTCATGCACCAAAGGTGACCACCAGCTTTTTAACAACAACAACAAATGACAACAAATGATACATCAAGCAAATTTCCCAATAAAGTAACCTTGATTTCTTACTCAAGTGTTCATGGATGCAAAAACATCCTACCTCTCCAGAAATCACATCGATCTTGGAAACACAATACAATGTGTTTTCTTTGTTTGTTTTTGTTTTTGTTTTTGTTTTATTTGTTTTGTTATTGTTGTTGTTTGGGGTTTTTTGTTTTATTCCCATTTTTATTAAATTGGGTATTTCTTATTTACATTTCAAATGTTCCCCTTCCCGGTTTCCTATCCATCAGCCCCTAACCCCTCCCCTCCCCTTCTATAAGGGTGTTTCCTGCCTCATCCACACACCTTACTGCCCTCCCCCTACAATCCCCTACACTGGGGGTCCAACCTTGGCAGGACTTAGGACTTCCCCTTCCACTAGTGCCCCAACAAGGCCATCCTCTGCTACATATGCAGTTGGAGCCCTGGGTCAGTCCATGTATAGTCCTTGGGTAGTGGTTTAGTCCCTGGAAGCTCTGGTTGGTTGGCAATGTTGTTCTTATGGTGTTGCAAGCTCCTTCAGCTCTTTCAGTCCTTTCCTCAGCTCAATGGTTTGCTGCTAGCATTTGCCTCTGAATTTGTCATGTTCTGACTGTGTCTCTCACAAGAGATCTATATCCAGTTCCTGTCACAATACAATGTTTTTTAACCACAAATCTCATTAGCTGTTAGCTTGCCAAAAAGATCATTTCTGCTAAAGTTACTTATCACAGTAGGTCATATGGCCTTTTTTTATTTTTATTATATACAACGGGGGTCTGAAACAATGACTTGTAACCATCCCATATTGTACTATAGAATGTTATATAATTTTGTCTCATATACTATCCTATACCACCTGACTACCCCTCATCATATCATGTACCAATTGGACAATGTATCCAGAAAGTAGCTGGCATTACTAATCCCTTCGCTGAACACATGAGCTTCAAAGAGACTACTAAATCTGTAAAGACCCAGGGGTGAGCCAAATCAGCGAGGCATTTTTACCTCTTATCTGAATAAGAAATAAACCATTGAAATTTGCACTTTACGTTATAATCAAGGACACAGAGGACTTGCTAGATTTCTTTGGACTGGAAATCACCATTTTCCATACCTGGATTGAAAAATCAAAGTTCATATTAGGAAACTGTAGATGTTGTATTCACTTGAGGGATAGGTCTCAGAACACAAGATGATGTTGTAGGCTATCATGAAAACAGCCTCCCTTCCTCTCGTTCTATATTATCCAGAGCACATATGGTATCAGAATGTTGAGGAAAGATACAGTCTATTGTACATCTTATTGCCGTTTTTGCAGCATAAGTCCCTGACATTCTGGAACAAAACCAAGTATCTTGATCAAAGAATCATATAGCTCTGGACAAAGAGATGGGTCAGCAGGGAAATGTTAGTGTGCAAAAGACTGACAACCCAAGTTTCATCCTTGGAGCTCTCACAAAAATCTAGATGCAATGACAGGCATCTGTAATGTCAGTATTTCAACTGTGAGACGGGAGAGGAGAGAAAAGTCATTGGAAGCTTTCCGCTGTCTTAGTTAGGGTGTTACTGAGGTGAGCAGATACCATGACCAAGTCACCTGTTATAAAGAGCATTCCATTAGCCTGAGTGATAGAATTGAATGCAACCAGAGACAAGTGCTCCTACATAGAAATAACCTACTCGGACTCAAGCAAGCCATAAGGAGATTAAAATTATTAGGTCATGTGCTGAGGGCCAGGAAGGAGGAAACACAAACAGCTTTAGAACTCATGGAATGTGGCCCACTGGTGAGCACAGCCAGCATGGGTGATGTATGACCCCAGGATTACACATCCTAAGGACTTCATGCTGCTGTGGAGTTCTGCTCAGCTTGTTGAGGGCACCCACATGAACTCCAAGTGAGCTTCCAACCCCTTTCTGATCTGTATCACTGGTACTCGCTGTAATAGTGTTTGATCTATTTCAGGTGTCGTGTCCGGAGCAGATTAATGATTCAATCACCACCCTCGGAAAAAAATTTAGAATGTTAATTGTTAGTAACAGCCACTACCCTTAGAAAGCATTTGGAAAAACAAAATTGTTAGTGAAGCTAGGTTAAGATGTTTTTACTCCTAGCTCTGATGGAGGAAATCTTAGGGAACAATTAGACGTTCAAAAAGAAACATTTATAATAAGTAAGCTATGGAAATTTTAAGGTCAGGGGACAAGAACAATGGCAGCACTGGCTGATGTGACTCTCTTGTACCCATTTTTGCTCTCAGCTTCCTGATATGATTTAATAAGAATTGCAGATGAGCAAATATACATTCTGAGGATTTCAAGTAGATATGATTGCTTTTATATAAAAGTTTAGATTTGAGACTCTTTTAAGAGTCTTGTAAGATTACTTTTAAGATAAATAATAAAATAATTGATTTTTTCTTTGTAACTGCAAATCGCTATCTGCCAGTAATAGAGAAACTGGCTGAGAAACTCGCTTGTTCACATTTTGTCAGTCTATTAACAAAGTTGCTTAGCTACAAATACATGTGGGCTCTTTGGAAAAACTTGTTTTCTTTACCTGTACTATGTAATGTTGTTTCTTGTAAAGATATTGGGAAACACAATGTCTTTTTCATAATCACTCACTAGAAGAAAAATAGAAATAAAATCATATTGTGATTTTTGTACTGCTTAAAGGATTTTGTGGGGATATGTAAGCAATGGAAGAAAATATAAACTGGTGTTGGGGCTTGCTCCATCCGCTAACTGTGTTTATGTGTGTATAAATGTATATGTGTATGTGTGAAACATTTGGAGCCTGCTTGTTCCATCCATTTAATGTGTTCGTGAATGTGTACATGTCTATCCATATATATATATATATATATATATATATATATATATATATATATATATATATCTTGTTCTCTTTTCTTTTCTTTCTCATTGGCCCCTAAAGAGTTAGAAGAGCTCAGTTTTTCACTGGCCGTAGGGCGTGCTATCCTCAGTGAAGCATGCTTTGTTCGCTCAGAGAAAAGTCTGCTGAGCAATTTCTCTAATCACTGGCTGCCATAAGCAGCAGTCCCTGTTGGTAGCTCTCAGCACCAACCCTTGTCAGCCCTTCTCATACTGACCACATCAGCCGCTTTCAGCATTATTCCCTATCTTCACTGATGCCACACCTTGCTGCCTGCCTTAATTTACCCTCTAGTGTCAACCTTGGTCTTTGATGTACCATACCATGCTCTCATCGGTGGCATCCCAATGGCTCTTCTCCATCACACCTTGAACTTTTAGGAAGACTCTAGAAAATGGGTAGACAGTTAACAAATGTTTAAATGGGTTCATAATTACTAAATCACTGAACAGAAAAGTTCGACATATCCCACTGTGATTACTGTGTGTGGTATTTGTCAGCTAAGCAGAATCTAGAGTCATTGTGGGCATATTTTTGGAAGACTGTCTTTATTACGTTAATTGACAAAAGAAGCCTTGCCTACTATTAGTGGCTTAGGCACTTACTAGGAGCAAACACATTCTTTACTTCTTGACTGTGGATAGCATATTCCAAGTTACTGCTACTTCAGTATCTCCTCCAGGAGAGACAGTATTTTGTAACTGGGATTCACAATAAGCTTTTCATCTTTAAGTTGCTTTTGTCATGGTATTTTATCAAGGCAATGAGAAAAGTAATTAAGACACTCAGTTTCGGTCTCATTACTACTTCCTACAAGACTTTTGTCTCTTCAACTTCCCAAAGATGCTCCAATGTCAATCTTCATGGATACACAAAGGAACAGGACACCGTATGTTCCTGAAATAGGCGCACAAAGAAGACAGAAGGGATTGTAGGTTGCTTGTTTTAAAAGCAAATATTCCTATAAGAACATTAAATGGTTGCTAAGAAAATCATCACCTGTACCTACAAATCTTGTAACAGACGTTCAACACTGTAGGCCTGTCAAGATGACAGGATCTATGGAAAAAAATCTCAGTGAGGAGCTCTTGATTTAGAGACTACCCTGTCACTTTAAAATGATCTCCAGTTGGCCTCCAACATTACAGTAGTTTTTTAAAAAAAGGTAAAAGTCAAGTCCAGAATCATCTAGAGATTATTTTAAATGTGAATAAATTTCTGTCTGTCTCGACAGCTTTTCTTTTTAAAATGTCAGCAAACATCAATGTCCAGAAGACCAATTTCCAGTCATCTTCCAGGGCGAGGGGGATGGTGATCACAAATTAAACTCAGCGCAAGACAAAAAGAGCAGATCTCAAATTCTCTTTGCATCAGCATGAGTTGGGAAGAAAAATCTCTCACCACATTGTCAAAGGAAGAATTGGAGACAAAATGTCTATGAACAGTAGCCAAGGCGAGCACACATTTGTCAGATTTTTTTTCCTGCAATGTCTCTAGGAAGATAAAAGGTGTAGTAAGAATTCACAGGGAAGCATGGATGATTTGTCTACTCAATTATACTTGATGTCAAGAGCAGCCAAAGCCGAGGAGGGTCTCACGGAACAACTACGCTCTACACTAGTTCAAAGCTGAACATTGCACAGACCAACGTGGCTCCAAAGAAAATTGCTTCCCTGTCCTGAGATTAAAGACATGAAAGTTTTAAACTAAATGAAGCAAGTGGCAGAATTACCTGCTTCAGTCAGAAAATTAGCAAATGTTAAAGAGTCCTGGAAGCTGGGAGGTATGTGTTTGGGGTGGATGAGTAAGGACACCTCCCCTAGTCCTCCTAAGATCTGGCAACTGGGAAATTTGCTAGGATCAAACTCGAGTGCTTTCTGTAAAAAGCTACTAAAAACATCCATTAACTTAAGATAGGGGGTTATCAACAGGGAAATCTGGTGCTTAATAACCAGGGGTGGCAACTCTGGGCATCTGACCACAAGGTAATCTCCAGAACAACACCTTGAACAGGAAATATTCATACCCATGCCAGGCCATATGTCCAGAAAAAGAATTCTGCCTTAGACTAACACCGTCCTTGTAGTCACGAATTATCATTCCAAAAGAACGCAAATAACCCTTCTGATTTCCGTTTGGAAAGCTCTCTTCTTTTACTTCCTCAAATGTGCAACTAGAAATAGCTCTCATCTTTCCATGCAAATGCACAGCCACTACTAGAGTCGTTCTCTTTGAAGAATCTCTATTTGTTTTTTGATTGACCCCAGTAAGCCATGGAAAGTCTATGTTTTCAAGACTGATCCCAGAAAGTGCTTTGGTTATTCTAGATTCTAGAACACTGGTTCGCAGATTATGGGTTGAGACCCCTTTGAAGGTCAAATAACCCATTCATAGAGGTAACATATCAGATATCCTGAACGTAAGATATTTGCATTATATCTACTGAGTAACAGCAGCAAAAATATAGTTACTTCATGAAAGAATTTTACTTTCTAGACCCTAGAAGGTCATCTTCTATTACAGTGGTTCTCGACCTTTCTAATGCTGCTACTCTCTAATACAGTACCTCGTGTTATAGTGACTCCCAACTATAATCCCTCCCAGGTTACCCTAGGTTGTGTCAAGCTGATAATCTAAAGCAACCATCATTTTTTTAAATAAAAAGATATGATTTCTGTCTGCTTTTATGGCTGTGGTTCCCACCCCCTTTAGACTTGTCAATATTTAAACCTCCACTCCTTCAAATATTTTTCACTACTTGTTAACAGGATTCATATTTTAAATAAAAGTTAGTTAATTTATCTAGTCACCCAATGATAGTAGGTCAGTGAGGCAAGAGAAACAGGAGACTGTAAGCAAGTTGGACCCTATAAAGGGGAAAATATGCAGGGAATGGACAGTAAGGACAAAATGCCTGCTACTGAATGTTCTAGAGCTCTGGCTGTATGATGTATGTACTTGGCATTCTGGACTATTTGTAAATGTGTTCTAATGGGAAGAGTAATGTAGCCAGCAGATGTCATACATCTGTATTTTTTTTATCAGCTCGTCATATCTTTTTTAAAAGGCAAACCAGAAGTCTTAGCCTCTAAATCATATTAACCTGTCTGGATTACTCTGAAAACTTTCAAACCACTTTAAAGGCAAAGTGATTTTATTTTACTTTAAAAAATATTTCTGTATTGAAAGTACTTATATATGGGTTTTTTCAGATTTTTATTACTCTTTGAACATCTCACACCTGCACACAATGTATTTTGATAATACATTCCCCACTTTTTCTCCAGTTCCATCCAGAGTACATGCACTGGTTCATGCGCGCGCGCGCGCGCGCGCGCACACACACACACACACACACACACACACACACACACACACACACACACCTTTCCTCTTTCAGGTTCTTTTCTTTTATAACCCACTGGGTCCTATTAGTGCTGGCCATAGATATGGTTCTGAGGCTGTCACTCAGGTTCTCAGGAGCAAATGTGACTGTGACTCAGGAGAGTGGATATATACTATTCTTGCCAGCACAGTGAGGTCCTGTGTCCCTCTCCATGCCAGAATCACAAGTCTCAAATCCAAGGACTGGAATTCAAACTACAAACACAAAGCTTGTCTTATCAAACAACCTGCAACGTCTCCGACACATCCTTCAACATAGACTACATCCTCACCATGCTGTGAAGTCCTTTCAGGTATGCCTGGCACACTTACCCAGACATGGGGAGAAGCTGCCTGGTAACAGAGAAACTGCTTAAGTACAAATAAAGTTTATGTCAGGACAAGAATACACCCAACTCTACATGATTTATTTGCTTTGAAAAACAATAGCTGTGTAAAAGTATTGACATTGGTACAAGAGCGTGACTTTCATTTTACTACCTCACTAGGTTGCCTAATGAGAGCATACTTTCCTGTCTCCTGAAAACTTTAGTACCGACTCAAAAGAAGATTGAGGCAAAATGTGATGCTTGAGTTAAAATACAATAAATTGGAATGTAATGTGCACGATCAGCACATTCAAATAATCATATTTTATTTACCCATTTGAGTCCTATTGCAGACTTACTTGATTCTGATAAGCATTGAGTCGAAAAAATATCTCTGCTCTTTATAATCTACTTTTGGAAATCCCGAATAATATGATCAGAATGCAAAGCTCCCACTCTAAACACTCACAGCTCTCTTTAGACAGAGATGTCATTGCCCACCGAACATGGTGTAATTAATCCCTTCACACTTTCCCTGTCTTCCAGCTACAGTATAACTACCAGTTGTCCATCACCTCCTAACTTCTACAGGTAATTATTATGATAATTAGCAGTTATAGAAATTACCAGGACAAACCTATTGTTCATTTCAGATGGGGAAGTTGTTGCTCAGAGGTACCTTTCGTGTGGTATATGCATGTGTGTGCATGTATCTGTCCCCATGTCTGCCAATACACCTGCATGTACTTCACATTAGAGAAACAGATTTGAGCCGCTTTCTTCTGACTCTGAGCTCCTCAGAGGCTTGCATATTCAGAGAGACGATTGCATCTGTCTGAATGTCTGTTAGATAAACAAATATTTAAATGTAACCAATATTAGAAAGAGTGCTTGAAGCACTAAAGCATAACACAGCATTTAAGAGTAAAAACAATTGGGCTGGCACCAATATGACAGTCTCCAAATTACTGAAGCAGAAGGCTCGTTAGAGATCATGAAGCAAGTGTACCCATGAGGCTTCCGTAGACTGTGACTCATTTGCTTTCAGAATGCAATTTTAAAAAGCTAGGCATAGGCGATTTCACCATATCACCCCAGAGCTCAGATGATGCTAAAATTTGAGCACCTTGCCCATACACGGTTCAGTCTCTCATTGTGACTCCTTTTCTTCATGATCTACTTTCTTGCTAACATTTTTTAATTTAAGCATTCTAGGTCACATGTTTCCTACATTAATAACTCTACCTTATTTATTTTCAGACCCAGTGACTCAAATATGAGATGGCTACTTAACAGAAAGGATAACCAAATCGTACTTTAAATTTTGTTCTCTAAAACCTGGAAGGCTGCACCTCAATACTAATGGGATAGGAAATTACCTGTATTGTCATTTAGAAGTTTTCAGATACAATATGACTCACTGGGAACCTGTTTCCTGTTGTACAGTCTTAGGGGTTCCTGTCAGCACTTCGCTCTTAGAATGACTTGCTCTACATCCCTACCTTTTCTTTCCACCACATAAAACATCCCCCTGGATGTCAGTAGATTCAAGTATCATAAGCATTGCTGCTGACCAGCTGCTGTGAAGGCAGAGCCTTAGGACTCTGGTCCAAGAAATTTCTTTCAGATAACTCATATCATTTTGTTATTTTTTTAATTTCAATTAACATTGTAGCATTGAGGATTAAACTTGGGTGCTCATTACTAAAAAATTGCCCATCCCCAAGTATTATTTTTATGTATGTGCAATTGTATCTGCATGAGTGAATAAGCATATATATGTACACGTTTTCATCTAGGTGTCTGAAAATGCCAAAGGAGGGTGTCAGATCCCTGGAGTTGGAATCACCTGAGGTTGGAGCTGCCTAACGTGAGAATTCTTTGTCAGCTTTGGAACCAACCTGATTGGGGTGATGAGAAATAGAGGAATTACAGACACATGTATAGAAAACTGAGACTGGGTAGGCAGTGCACTGTGATGGAGATGTGATAATAAGAACTTGGAAACTCAGCACTGTTTTATGTATTTATTTGTGTATTTATGTATTTATTTATTTATTTGCAAGAAGGTAGGGGGGAGATTAGCTAATGTTGGTGGGAAGTCTCTGTAAGGGAGCAGTCTCAGGTTGCAGTCATCCAAAAGAAGCTGGGGTTGATAAATCCTATATACAGCGATTTCAGTTAAAGACCAAATTGCTTGTCAGTATCCGTACTTAGACCCAGAGAAGGCTTTGTCATTCCCTTGGAGCTGAGGCATTAGGGTCCTCGAAATTTGTCAACAAGACAAATATACTCATAACTTTACCTTCTCTCTACAGATCTTAACTGTTGAACCATCTTTTCAGACCCTCAAAAGTGTTGCAGAATATTTTATCACCCTGAAAACCAAGAGATTGTTTCCTACCGGAAAAACTTGTTTCTAGTTGTGGTGTGGGTCAGCCTTAACATTCATCTCTCTGGCTGGAAATACAGACACACCCTTACCAGCACATACCTGGTAATCCCAAACAATGAAGGTGAAGTTAGTTTGTAGAAGGACATCCTCATATTTGAAAGCAATGTATAATTGAGTGGCAGACAAAGTGATGAATCAGAGAAAGATTTGACAGAATAGGTTGTGTCTAATGCTCATGAGAATAGAGAAGCAAGAGAAGTAGCTTAAGAGAGAGCAATACAGAGAAGAAAAGGCAGTTTTACAGGGACAGTTGTAGAGAGATGGGTTCCAGAGAGAGAACAAGCTAGACATAGATGAAGAAAGAAAGAGTCAGAGAATGAGAAGAAGCCAGAAGATTAAGACAGATAGCCAGAGATAGTTTTAGGTCAAGAAAAGCAATTCAGGAGAAGCCAAGAGAAACCAGATTGGATCAGTTAGCTTGGAAGGGAGTTTGAGCCAGAAAAACTGAGTCAAATCAGCTAGTCAGAGATCAGCTAGAACAGGGGAAGGGTGAGCTATCTTATTAATCAGTAAATCTCAGAGGCTGAAAACATTCTAGGCCTAGACAAGATTGTACAGAAGCTAGAAGATTCCAGGATTAGGTATAGGTTAGCAAACAGAGACAGTAAACCTCCAAGGCAAAAATTGTATCGGGTAAATTAAGTTTATTACTACACCACAGTACTTTGGATTCACCAACACATTCTGTGTATTGTCTCTTCATATGGACTAGATTGACATCAAGAGGGTTATCGCTATATAAAACACAGAATTGTCATCTTCTCTGATTTGCCTTTTAATTCAACCCCTCTTTCCCCTAACCTACGTATATTATAGATTTTTAGGTATATTATAATTTATAGATTCATTAAATGCATTCCAGTTTAGCTCTATGGAAAAGAGATGGTATTAATAGTGTACTCCATAGATCATTTTCATGCTGTGGTCACTGGATTCTACTCTGTCATTTCCTATGAGTTGGATACTTCATTTAACCTCTCAGATTATCTACTGTGGCTGTAAATTAGAATAATAGCAGCTTGTGCTTGTCAAATTTTGGACAATTGTTACATAGAAAGCATGTGATCTTATTAGCCATGTATACGGCTTAGAATAAGAATCAATAAATATTGCTTCCATTCTTGACAATATAAGGTTTCTATTTTAATAAGTTTCCAGAACCAAACACTATACACATTAACCTAACAAGCAAAAGTTAAACTAAGTTGTGTCCTCAAGGATCATTATAAAACCCAGAGTATCCTCAAATTGCCACTTTCCGTTTACATTCAGTGACCAGAGTACAAAAAGAGAATTAGAAGATGAGTTCAATACTAGTAGAACCAATATAGAAATGGTATCTCTTCCATTGAGAGACATCTGGGTTTCCAGCTTCTGGCTATTATAAATAAGTCTGCTATGAACATAGTGGAGCATGTGTCCTTGTTATATATGTTGGGGCATCTATTAGGTATATGACATGCCCAGTACTGGTATAGCTGAGTCTACAAGTAGAGCTATTTCCAATTTCCTGAGGAACTGACAGGTTGATTTCCCAAGTGTTTTACCAACTTCCAATCCCACCAGCAGTGAAGGAGTGTTCCTCTTTCTCCACATCCTTGGCATACTCTGCTGTCATCTGAGTTTTTGATCTTAGCCATTCTGATTGATGTAAGGTAGATGTCACTTAACAGCAGAATGGACACAGAAAACGGGATACATTTACACAGTGGAATACTAATCAGCTATTAAAGGCTAAAACTTGATGAATCTTGCAGGCAAATGGATGGAACTAGAAAATATCATCCCGAGTAAGGTAACTCAGACCCAAAAAGACATACATGGAAATTAAGGGACAGAAAAATGGAGCAGAGACTGAAGGAAAGGCCATCCAGAGACTGCACCCCATTGGGAACCATCCCATCTGCAGACAACAAACCCCAACACTATTGCTTATGCCAAGAATCGCTTACAGACAGGAGTCTGGTATAGCTGTCCTCTGAGAGGCTCTGCCAGCACCTAAGACAGAGGCAGATACTCACAGCCAACCATTGGACTGAGCCAGAGGACTCCAATAAAAGAGTTAAGGGACTGAAGGAGCTGAAGGGAATTGTACCTCATGAAAGAACAAAAATATCAACTAACCAGACCCCTCAGAACTTCCATGGACAAAACTACCAACCAAAGAGTACACATGAGTTGGTCCATAGCTCCACTTACCTATGTAGAAGAGGACTGCTTCATCTGGCATCAATAGAAAAAAAGATATGCTTGGTCCTGTGGAGGCTTGTTACCCCAGTGAAGGGGTGAAACAGAAGTGGGTGAGTGGGTAGCGCCCTCTCAGAGGGACAGGGTAAGGGGGATAAGGTGGAGAGTTTGCGAAGGGGAGACTGAGAAGGTAGACAACATTTGAAATGTAAATAAATAAAATATTAATAAACATGACATGTGTATCTTTCTGTTCATTTTGTAATGGGAAGACTTACCCAACTTCTCCACGCTCCCTAAGACTTGGCAGAGGTCTTTGGATCTCTTCATGCCTTCAAGGATGAAACCAATTGCTTTTCTCTGTGACAGTTTACTTCACTGGGAAAATGTTCTCAAGAGAAGTAAGAAGTGTGATAAGTAGTAGAGAACTGCCTAGCACAATTAACTAAGGAGAATGGTCTAAACTGTTTGGAGCAGACGAACAAACATCTCTCAGACACTCCACTTGGCTCATCTTATTGGATGGATCAGAAAGAAGTAGAAGGAATGAATTGGTTTAGTTTGAGGTGCACAGAATACAATTTGAGGTCTATGCCCTGTGATCCTCAATGGACATTCAAAAAATCCTGTATACAGTATAGATCTTAACTACAATACTATGTTCCCAGTCACAGGGGAGTATGGACAAGACTGATAGAGAGCTTCTGTCTAATCTAGCCTGATTCTCACTTCTCACATATAAGCATTTAAAGCGCAGTACAACTTCAGTTTCCAACACTTTTTTCCCTTATCTGGAATTATTCAGACCAAGAGAAGCTATACTTTGGCCAAAGTTCCTCATATATTATTACCTAATTCAGCATCAACTGTTTCCTCAAGATTCTGACATTTGAGCACAAGAATTTAATGGTAAATCATCCTCACTTCCCTCTTGCCTCCAAATGAAGCCTATCATTTGCATCCTTTGTGGCAATCCCTATAACCTGGAATCTACCCTTGGTTTAAAACTTTACAAGCAAAACTAACAGAGAGCAAAACAGGGAAATGCCAACTGCAATTACAAGCTGACAAAGATTGCTTCAGTCCTGTAGTTGGGAGGCTTTTATCTCCCACTCACTCACCATGGTCAAATCTTTCTTGATTAACTCGCTTAATAAAGAGGAACTTGTATGTTCTACAATCAGCACTCTCAGGAGCTCCAACCCAATTTTAGTTTAAGTCTACTACAAGAAATGACTCAGATGTGCTAAAAGTTTCCACAAAATCCAATGCTGCCTGAGATGAAAAATATTGACCAGCCCTTGTGGTCTAACACCACAACCATGAATCAATTACTTGTACAATATCTGTTGCTGTAAACCACAAGGTCAAAATCCTCTGGCCTCAATAAAATCTTAAACTTGCATTTGAGACTCGCATTGCTCACTGTTCTCAGATAATGCAGGAGAGGAAATAGTCACTAAGAATTTTGAGAGGTCCACACTGGACATCATATGTTACCAGGAAAATAGGAACCTCTCATTTTGGGTTCTTATTCTTGTTTAAAAAACATGTAATAGAGTCAGAATGAAACTTTCATTACAGTTTAAGAGAGAAACAATAGGGCAAGCAAGCTGTAAATGCTGGAAAACAAGAAGTCACGATCTTCTGGAATTATCCACATGATAAACAAGTAGCCCAACAGGGAAAAGAACACAGCCTTAAAGAAAAGTGAGAAATCCAAAGTACCATGCTTTGGAAAATATCAGAAATAGGAAAGAAAAAGATTATGCATTTCTGAATTAAGACGCAGAAAAGCAGGCAGTCTTACTAGAGTGTCTTGGCTGTTCTGAGGACTGGTGTCAGGTTCATTACCTAATTGATGAGATAATTATTCCTCACATCTCTTTCACATGGCTTTAGTGAATCAGCCTTCCTGAGTAGTGGTCTCTTGATCAGGTGATTCACAGGGTCACCTGGATTAAATCTTAAAGAAGGAGATGACAGTGCTTTATTTTAATCTTTGAAGGAGATCAGAGTGTTATATCTCCAACCCGGGGCCAGAGGTATTCCATTGGAGAGGAGTCCATAAGCAATATCATCAGAATTGGAAAAGAAAACCTTCCTACCATAACAACAAAATCATCACTTGGAAGGAAAAACAAACAGAAAAACATGGCATACATTGTCACCCAGAGGAAGAGCAGCAAGATTTCATTGATGTCTCAGATCTAAGAGCACATATCCCTTACCGGGGGATGTGGTCCACCCTCCAGGCTTTCCCTGTTTCTCCACTCTTTGAATTCACAAATGTATGTGTGGCATTCAGTAATCATTATCATCGGAATAACAATGCGATGCAATCTTGACATAACCGACTCCTAGAATGCCATTTTCAGCGTCAAGTCCGAACGAGAACTAAATTGAGTGGTATTTCTGAGTTGACAAAGGAAAAATTTAATTAAAACTATAAGTGACCTTCAAATGTCAGAAGTAAATAAAACGATAGCAACCGTATTTTTGACAGCTGTCACCAGCTAATGGGAATGGCACAAAAAGCCATGATGAGAGAACACTGGCATAGCCAATGTGTGCTAGACTCATCATCATAAATTTTGTCAGCTAAGTGCTCAACCTGATAATAATCTTACATCAGTGCACTGAATTAGCTTCAGCTACACTGATAGAAAGACAGGTAAGGGGAAGGATCATCTCCATAACAATGACAGCCTTCCTTACTGACAAATCGCAGAAAAGAATGCAGATCATTTGCATAAAAGGAAAAGCAAAACATCTCAACAGATTATAACTGAGCCTCATATCCCTACATTCGTTGACCTTCTTTAGTGTGGATATTTGATATTGAGTGTCTTGGGTAATTTACACACACACACACACACACACAGGTTTTACTGTGTGTGTGTGTGTGTGTGTGTGTGTGTGTGTGTGTGTGTGTGTGTGTAAAAGAAAAGAAGATGCTTGCAGGCATCTTCTCTGTAAAGAGGAGAAAGTTTATTGGCCCTAGTATACAGAAAGTTAGTTCTCTCTTAGACATGCTGGCACATGGAGAAGAAGAATTCATAATGTGCAAACTGACTCAGGCACTCAGTGACTGGCTTGGAGACAGAAGTGGTTCATTTCCAGCTTTTGTTAAAATAGCCAATCCTCCCCAATTACAGTTTAGAATTTGAAATATGCTCTGTGAATAACACCAAAGAAAGATCTTCTGTAATTAATGTTAAAAATAACAATGATATAGAAATTGTTCATAATGGAACTAACTTAGAAATGATATATAAGGAAGAGTTGAATGTTTATGGATTTTATTTTAATATATCTCTCATGAAAGGTAGCCAAAATTATTTCTGTTGGATTAGTGTATTATTTTAAATAACTTAATATTTTTAAAGTGAATCAATTATGTAAATAGACACAGACTAAAGAATATTGCACCAATATAAATATGTGTGGTACATTTGGTTATAGTAACCATACAGGTAACATTTGAACTTAGATTCCAGGTTCAGCCCAGCCTGCCACTTAAGTTTACAAGGAATGCAAGCTATATATACTTACTTAAATTGTTTCACTTTCTGTCTTGTCTAGGATTCTCAAATCCTAGCATGTATACTATCCCTTTACTGGATGTTATTCCTGACACCTCCACTTAAGCACAAAGAATTTCACAAGAACTTCTTACTAGCAGTGACTTTCAAGGACTATTGTGTAAAGTCTGTGGTTCCTAATGTATGCCTTAGAAAATCCAAAATTCAGCCTTATTGTAATACATCAAGATGTTAAAGACCAGAGCATATACACATGAGTTAGCGTTTGATTAAGGAGATTCATTACCTGTGAAATTATAACGTCAATTTACAATAAACATAACAAGCATGGACTTGAAAAGATTTAACTACATTATAGGTAGAGGATTGGTGAAAAGAAATCTCAAAGGTTTTCCCTCCTTCTGTAATCTGTCTTGAAAGATATCCTCTTGCTTGAGCCCATCCCAGAGTTTAAAAAGGCCCTGGCACTAGTGCATTGCAAAAATTTCTCTCATATACTTTTGAGATATTTTTCTACAAATTATAAGAATTTTGAGATGTTTTCTTTTTAAGTAGAAGAGGATTGGAGTTCTGCCAAGAACGTGTTTATCATTATATTCCTATGACTTTCAGGAACGTTTCAATATGCTTCCTATTCTGTGAGATCTTATTTGGCCATCTACAAGCTTGGCACAGTATCATCAATAGCTATTAGCTGTTTTCATGATGATTATTATAGCCATGCTTATTGTCATATTTACCCACTGTGCATAATACTTCCCACAATTTAGATCACCTTTACTGATATTTTATTTATTTGAAAATTCCATTCCTATGTATAATATTTTATATCCTATCCATCCCATCTCACTGTACCCCTCCAGTTCCCCTCAGGATCCTCCCCTTTGTTCATGACCTCTTCTTTATTAAGTAGCATCAGCTGCAACTACTTCCCACGTGGCATTTCCGGAACAGAATTATGGAGAAGTAAACAGAAGTTTTAATGTGCTCTGAAACAAAAGGGATGCACTTCCCCTGGACTTGTCTTGAAGGCACAAAATGAAAAATAAAGTACAGAAAGTTTTTTGAGCTTTCTCAAGAAGCTTCTGCAGACAAAAGACCTTGCTTTGAGTCCAGTGTGATTCGCTATGACATTAGCTAGAGGGGAAGATGAAGGTTTTGACCAAAGCATGTAATGCACATTTGGCCCACTGTTTACAGAAGAAATACACAGTCTGAAACTAAGCCCACTGAGAATCATTAGGTCAAGCCTGCTAAAAGTACATGTGGATACTTTCTTCTGTGAAGTGTGGAAGCAAGAGGGCGACGGCAAGAAAAAGAAAACCAAAATTTTTATTTTTAGTACCTGAAACAATATAATATAGGCAAGTTCTGCTGAGTCTGAGACAGTAAATATTACAGAATTCACTCCCAGGTACAATTTGGGGTAAGAGTGAAGGACATTACAGGTCTACTAATCTTGGGAAGTTATACTAGCTTTGGAAATAGTGGACAGTGGTATTACAATTATAGAGTAAATTTGGATTAATAACAACTAGAAATGGCAACATAAACTCAAGTTTATACATCTTTAAAATTAAACACATGAAAAACAGCAAGCTGTTCTTAACAATGTAAACCCTGCCTGGAAGAAGACCATGTGAACAAAAGTTCTTAAGTGAAGAAACAATGTGGTGGTGTAGCTTGGCCTATGAAATGGGAGCAAGCAGTACACAGTTCTATCCATATAGTGGGTAACAGTGTGTCCACATATAGTGTATTGATTTAGTTGCTGTTCTCCCCTCCTGCCACAAGATGCTTACGTTACAGTATAGGGCTGGTCTTCCACGTTGTGTCCCTGAACAGGGACGCACATGAAGATCTGAGAACAGGCAAAAGAAAAACGAACCTTCCATTTATGCAGCACAGAACCCCAAACCAGAAGAGACCCACAGTCAACCCAGGCACTCCTGAGACAGAAATGTGCATTGTTGAATAATGCCCAGAGTTGCATGGTGTCAAGAGGATGAACATACAGGCACGCAATAACAATGAATGAAAGGCAGTGGTCGTGAGTTTGAAGGAAAGCAGTGAAGAATATATGGGAGGACTAGGGAAGTATATTTGGGGAAGAGAAGTGTAGGGGAAACATAATTAAATTGCAATCCAAAAAACAAAGACAAGAGGCTGAGCAAAGCCAAATAACATAAAAATTGAGAGAAATGCCTCAATGGTTAAGATCATTTCTGCTATTAGAGAAGACCCAGATTCGGTTTCCAGCACCCGCATGACAGCTGACAGCCATCTACATAACTTCAATTCTGGGGATCTGATATTGTCTTCTAGTCACAAGGAGTAAAAAGGTAAACTTGCACAGGCCTAAATAAAAAATAAATAACTCTCTAAATTAGTATTAAAGAAGGATGTTGATGAAACACAGAAGTTAAAATGCTGAGACTGGTTTCAGAATCAGTTTGACAAAGCTAGAACTATTTTTTTCATATTTGGAAAGAATCAGTCCATTGTAATACATTTGGTGAAACTTTAATATGTAACAAGGACACAGAAAACATAACTAGTTAACTCAAGACTTGGTCAAGAGCTCCAGGGACTAAACCACCAACCAATGAGTACGAATGGAGGAACCCATGATTCCAGTCACATATGTGGCAGAGGATGGCATTGTCCAGCATCAATAGGAGGAAAAGCCCTTGGTCCTTGAAGGCTCGTTTCCCCAGTGTAAGCGAATGCCAGACATTGAGGTTGAAGTGGGTGGTGAGAATGGGAGCATTCATAGAAGTGGGGGAGAAGGGAGTATAGGAGAGGGAGGAAAGGGATAACATTTGAAATGTAAATACATAAAATATCCAAGAAAAATAAAATTTTAAAAATTATTTAAAAAAAGACTTGGTCAAAGAGAATTTTGAGACAGTGATATTAACATGATTGTAGATGTTAGCACAGAAGTTAAAATAATATAAGGAGTAGGAGCTCAGAAAGAGAATATATTTCTATATAAAAAATGATAAATAGGGCCTGAAGAACTGGCTTGGTGGTTAAGAGCACTGACTGCTCTTCCAGAGATCCTGAGTTCAAATCCCAGCAACCACATGGTGTCTCACAACCATCTGTAACGGAATCTGATACCTTCTTCTGGTGTGTCTGAAGGCAGCTACAGTATACTTATACATAATAAACAAATAAATCTTTTTCAAAATGATAAATCGGAAAGAAATTTTTAGATATCAAAAAGGCGGCTTAGAAGAGGAACTGTTCTCATTGCTAAAAATAAAATAAAATTAAGAACATCTTTGACCAAGTAAATTTGACTAAGAGTCAATTAAAGCATTGGGTTGAAGCAAAGAGGAATTTTGGGGCTTGTTTCATATGTCTTTTCTTAAACCCCTCTACTTAACATGAGTTTGAGAAAAATGCATGATGACAAGGTTCTGTAGATGCCTGACAAGGCCTGGCAGACGAAGTGGCTCAGAGGATAAAGGCACATGTCTCAAAGCTTTGTTTACAAGAGTTCAGTCTCTGTAACCCACGTAGATGTGTAAGAAGACTGTCTCTGTAGTGTTGTCAGCTGATCTCTACATACGAACCACACACACACACACACATCATATACTCACACAAACATAGTTTTTAAAAAGAACTATGAATCTCAGAAAAAATTTTGTTGGTACATATTGCTTGCTCACGTCAGGGAGAGGGAAATAGTTTTATCACTAGCCTTAATTAAACTAAATTGTCACTGTCTGGGATCTAAATTAACCTCTGCATCCCCAAGTTTATATGAACAGGATGAAGAAGCCATATTCAGGAGCACCAGTTGTTCCAATCCCCCCTGTATATGTGCTCATAGGAGAAAATGGCAGCTTGGTCTCCAAAGGGAGAATTCTCTGTCTTTAAGCTGATGCCTTTAACACGGCCCATGAAGAATTGATGATGGGCCTACAGACCAGTAATCACAGTGATAGGTAACCAATACTATCTATTTTATGGTAAAGAAGGAGAAAAGTGGGGAAGCCAAGTAAACTATGATCACACAGCTACTGTATGATACATAGCAACTGCTATAGGACATGGTTCCTCCATCCAGACCAAAAATATAAACCAGGAAAATGATATTGAAATCTTTTGCATGTATAAGTAAATGGGTAGTGTAATACACATATTTTTCTTTAGTTTCTATCTGAGTCTCATTCAACTGTAACCCAATGTCAGAAAATCAACCAATTTCTAAAAATGCTGTGAAGAAATTAAATTTGAAAACTTAATTAAGTTAAACTTTAATTAAATTAAAAATATTAAATTAAATCTGAAAGGAATATTTCAGTAAAACAGGGGTTATACAGAATTTTTATGGTAAAATAATTTCTTCAATCATATAAGTTACCTGGTGTGACGGTTCGTATATGCTCAACCCAGGAAGTGGCATTATTAGAAGGTGTGGTCCTGTTTGAGTAAGTGTGTCATTGTGGGCTTTAAGACCCTCATCCTAGCTGCCTAAAAGCCAGTAAGTATTCTGCTAGCAGCCTTCAGATGAGGATGTAGAACTCTTAGCTCCTGCTGCACCATGTCTGCCTGGATGTTGCCATGTTCCTGCCTTGAGGCTAATGGACTGAACCCCTAAACCTGTAAGACCAGCCCCAATGAAATGCTGTCCTTGTAACAGTTGCCTTGTTCTTAGTGTCTGTTCACAGCAGTAAAACCCTAACTAAGACACCTGGTTAATATACAGTGAACCATTGTCGTATTTTTTCACTTATTGTTGCAAGCCATTATTTTATTAATAAAAATAAGGATAATTGTCTCTAATTGCATTGCTTCAGATTGTCATCAGTGTCAAACAACAGAGAAATTCCTATTAAAAATAAAGTTGCGCTCTATGCATTATGTGTAACAATTCCCTCGCCACATTTAGTTTACTATGCTCTTTGTAAGCTCTTTTAGCATGTAGTTATTTTTTTACTACATGTAAAAAATTATTTTATTTCATTGCATGAGGAAGCTAAGGAAAGGAAATCCAAGAGAGAGCAGATGTAGAATACTTTATTGTTTATATGATGAACGTCTTGATTGGAGTCAAAGAGCCTGTGTTGAGCAGAGGAGTGATGACACACAGGCATTGCATGAACTGCAATTATAGAAAGTAGTATGCTTTCTTTAACTTAAAGATGCGTCCAATACAGCACAGTTAGAGATACTCTAAGAGCCTCACTACCATGTCAAAAGTGCTGTCTATATGTCATGTGGTGCCTCTTCTGTACATTACAGTTACAGGTGGATTTTGAGTGACAGGGTTGCTGCATAAACAGCTGGATGAAGAGGATCATGGGAAACGCCAGGGTAACTGCAGTCAATTTATTTTCCTTTTACTTGTCTTGGCACTGGCTTACTGTTATAAGTACGTCAAGTGTAACATCACCAAAGCAATCATAAGGCACTACTATCGAAATCTTTAATAAATTAGAGAAGAATTCCCAATAAATTAATTTGTCCAATGTGACCCTTCTATAAGATAGGAATACTGCTTTGATGTTTATCTTTTTACAAATCACAGAAATGCAGCATGTGACATTTCTAAAGCTTAAAACCAGACTTCTCGTTTCTAAAAATCACATTTATTCATCTATACCAGGTTGTCCTCAAAGCTTGACATCCAAAAAATGTCCTAAGTGGCTTTTCTAACTGTCTTACATTTAAGCAATGGCACTTACACATCGGAAGCATTTTGAAGTTAAAAAAATATTAAAAGCCTATTCTATGCAGTAACAGTAATTAGTTAATTTCCAAGTTGTTGCAACAAGAAATAATTTAGAGAATCTGTTTGGTCCTATGATTTGTGACGATACAGTCTATTGTGGCAGAGAAGACACGGTGACAGGTATGTGAAGAAACTGATGACATCATGTCCGTAATCAGGGAGGAGAGAGAGTACAAGAAGTGTGGCTGGGCTATATCACTGAAAGTGAATCTGAAGTGATTCACTTCCTCCAGCAAGCTTCACTTCCTAAAGGCTCTACAACCTTTCCAAGCAGTAGCTCTCCTCATTTATGTAATAAGTGTCTAAGAACGTGTAACGAACAAACAAATGTTTCTGCAGGATTGAGCAGTTCACCAATTACAGTATATAAAGGGGTTTGATGAGACAAATACAGTTCTGGGATTCTGCTGTTTTATGTTCCAGTGTCCTACAGAATTAATACATAAATAAAAGTCTTGCATAATCTATATAAACTAGCCATTCCTTAAGATACTTCTATAACACAAACTATACACATGT
This sequence comes from Rattus norvegicus, assembly GCF_021556685.1. Classification (NCBI taxonomy): domain Eukaryota; kingdom Metazoa; phylum Chordata; class Mammalia; order Rodentia; family Muridae; genus Rattus; species Rattus norvegicus. The sequence continues at coordinate 70,151,035 of NC_141550.1, forward strand.
GAGGCTCAAGGAAGTTCATGGAAGAATAGGCAGAAATATTGTAAGACCCCAAGAACTAAGATATCTTTTATGAGGTATTGTTTTCTATATATTATAGGGAAGCTATACCCATAAAATCTCAGTAATAGAATTGCCTACACAAGACCAGCACACTGATAACACCAGTTGATATGCCAGTGTGCATGGGGGAAATCTTACAAGACCTTAGTCATAAATTGAGAGCTACAGTCAAATAATGGCTGCTAAGACAGAAAGAATCTTCCAGGATAGGACCCCTTATTGGTTATCCAATCCTGAGTTGTCATTCTTGAGCATATATGCCCAACCCTAAGTAGACTCAACGTGTTGTAGTAATATATTCATGACTATACAATTAAATTTATATATGAATGCACATATATTTATATACGATCTATCATAGATTTTATATAATATATATGAATATATAAATATGTGTATATATGTGGCGTATGATGTATATACCTATATGTACAACAATAGTAATTAAAGAAAAGGCAATGGATTTGAGAGGGAATGTGGGGGAAGGAGGGTATAAATGAGACAACAACTCATATACAAAATTCTAAAAAAAAAACCCACACATTTAAAGTTTATATTTAAATAAAGACTGCCAGGCCCTACAAGAAGATGTTCAGGTAAATGTTAAGTGTACGTTTTTAGGTAACCACAGCTCTGCACCAGTTAATATATGCCCATCATTAAAATATTCATCAGCGCGCAGTGCTGATTTTCCATAAAACCCTCAGCAATCAGGCCAACCACTTAATTGACATGTTTCTGCTTCCACTTGAACAGGCTAAAAAGGGAATCTTTCTCCAGTAGATAGAAAAAGTTGGGCAATTAAAATTCTCATGGAAAGTTAAATTACCCAGAAGCAACCAAATATCTTCATAGTATAATATAGCACAGCAGGCCAATCATCCATAAAATGCCTCAAAGGGGAAAAGGCACAGATCAACCACCAGCGCAACCATACAGGGTTATACCAACTCTACCTTCCCTTTTCTTCTGAACAGTGTTCTACAGTGTTGTTAGCTAGGAGAACGTTGAGTATCTTTAAGAGGAGGACTGGCAAAAGACATGAGGTAATGCTAGGATTGTGGATGAACAGACTTCTGGAATACACGAGAATTAGGAGCACGGTCTCTGGTGGTTAACATGTCCAGAATATGAAAGCTTGTGAAAATCTGGAATTCACATTAAATGAAAAACTATTGACAGATATGCAGCTGTTTATCTTGAGGGGAAAGGTTGAAGGGAGAGAAAATAGCTACATTAAAATCCATATAAAGTATGTAAGCCACAGACAAGTGCCAAGAGGTGCTAATACTAGAGTAGGTGGTGAAATATCTTTCCATCCCAGAGTATATCAGCTTGGAACAGTGGCCAAACTACTCCTTTCTCATTTCAGAAGAAAAAGACTTAGTTGAATATGGTGTTTTGTGATGACAAGCCCAGTACTCAGAAGGTAGAAGTTGAATGTTCAGGGTGTGAGGCCAGCTTCAACTTCTGAGGTCAGCCTGAGATTGTGACTGAAAATGAATAAAAATAAAACCAGAAGAATCAAGCCGATCACTCAACAGTGCTGCCCTGGTAGAAGGAGAAGAGATTAAAGGGTAAGTAAGATGAAGAGTTATCCTGACTTTAATTTTTAATTGAATTTCATTACATTTAGGGGAACTTGTGAATAATGTTTTTAGTCCTTACATCAGATGCCTTTCTCTTACAGTTTATGTGAGTGAGCAAATAGCAGACAGCAAGCATTTTAAAATGGAGGGTTTGCTTCAGCTCCCAGTTTGAAGTTACCGAGGTGACAAGGAAGGCAGGGCATTGGGAACAGGAGGCATTGCACCCACACCCAGTACGGAGGACAATGAGGTACCCATCTCACTGTCGCTGTTTCCATCAGCACAGAACAGCACACAGTGAGGGTGTGCCTTCCCATCTATCTCAGAATAACCTCAAAGAACTGTCCTAAGGTTTCGTTCTCCCAGACCATCCCAGATCATGTAAAGTTGGCACCCTTAACTATCAGAGTCCTCTAAGAAGTTCACTGTTCTGCTCGGTGGGCACGTTCTCGCTAGAGAACCTTTTCTGAACCCAGTAAGTTCTCTTCCTCAGCAGGAAATCAACAGAGTTAAAAACTGTTATATTCAATTACACCGGACTTCTTTCCCCATGTCTTTTAATCATATGATACGTCGGTTTGAATTTGCATTCCCAGGGCTTTGGGAAGCTGTCCGCACTCAGTACCACTGCATGATACCCCAGCAAATCGCATTATCTCTAATGGCTCATCAGCTCTGAGATTTAGTATTCAATCTTGTTTTATTATCTTCCCCGGCTATATTCTATACCTAATTTTTCCCTGAAATGAACATTATTGATTTACTTATTAAATATTGTCTGCCTAGTGAGAATTTTTCTCACAAGCCGCATGATGAATCCTTTCTAAAAGTAATGATTATCTACAGCACAATGCCTGAGATGCTACTTTTACAAAATGTGCTTGAATAGATTGGAACTAAATATGGGGTATAAATGCCATCCTCGGACTCTCTTTGTTAATGCTTACACACCAATTTTACTTCCCTGAGAAAAAGAGCAATCAATAAGTGATTATATTCATAAAATAAGTGGCGTTTCAGGTTTTGTTCCATGAGAAACTGTTAAGAAGTGAAGTTCACGGCAGGTTAAATCTGAGGGCAGCAAACAAGGAAGTTGATCTACGGAGTGCAGTACTGGAGGAGACGATTCCAAACATCTCAAGTGGGCACAAAATGACTGTCACTTTAAGGAACAGTGTACTCCTCTTATAGTCGAGGGCTACCTAGATCTAAGTCAAACTCCAAAATCAAAACAATCTCAGAACTTTTCCTTCTCTATAGAGGAACTTAGACTTGAGAGCCTGTCTTCTCCTGACCTCCTCAAGAGTGACATCTTCTATCAGTTGCAGTATCCTGGGTATGTTTATAATACATTTTCTAGTGAGTCTACAGACTGGCTAGCACTTGATGCTTTGGCTTCTTGAATGCATTCTAGATGATAGAAAAATAAGCATACGTGTTTAGTCATTGCAAGGCCAGGGAAGCAGCCAAGCATGCGAAGGCACTTGCTGCCAAGCCTGGGAACATGAATTCGACACCCAGGATCCATAGGGTGAAAGGAAGGAAACTATTTGGGCAAGATGTCCTCAGATCTAAACACATGTGCTGTAGCATGGGCATGTGATTGTGAGCACATGTACACAGACGCACACACATGTATATACATATGCATAAATAAGTGCATACATAAATACAATGTAATAAATATTTATTTCAGAAGAACATCACATGATTTTAACCTTGAAGGTTGATAAAGAAACATAAAACATAAAAAACACAAGAGCCATCCAGACATTTACTTTTGTCACTTTTACTGGGAACCACATGCCAGTGGAAGAGATCTAAAGGACCCCAGGAGGGGGTTTGTGCTCTGTTCAACATGAGTAACAAGTGAATTTCCTTGTAGAACTTGGCATTCTCAATGTCTCTCTACCCTTCAGCTCCTGTCATTCTCAGCTGGCTGCTATTTCCCAATGGAGAAAGAGTGAGGCGTTAGCACTGGACAGATTTGATCAGTCATGCAACCCTTTTAATAAGTTACCTGCATACTAAGGGAGGGCTTGTCTTTAAGAGGAACAGAGAAATCAAAGGAATAACTAGATACTTTCATTAGAGAGCAATAGGACAGAAAGTTACACATTCAGGTGGCTCCTTCTTAAGTACTATCAACAAGCTCATTGCATCCTGTGCCTGCCTGTAAATCAAGCTAGCAAACTACACACACACACACACACACACACACACACACACACACACATACACACACATACACACACACACTGGCAGGACACACTCAGTCCAGTAGAGATATAAAGACAACAAGGAAGCGTAAATCAAGGTTCAGTGCAAATACTGAATGAGACTCTCATTTTATATCATCTTCTATCTGAGGATCACATCCTTTCTTGAACATTGCCCAATTAATTTACCCAGCACCTCTGTAAGAGATCAATTATTAGGAACTAAGCAATTAGTGTGCAGGAGAAAAGGAACATTCAGCAGAAGCCCAGGCAGCGTGAAATTAGGGACCAGGGTAGAGGAGGAAGGCAATTCCTTATCCTTTCAAGAGGATACTGAGTAAAAGTGCCCTCGTTATCAAAGGCAAGGCAAAGATGTAGCTAATCTCCAGGCAGTGCTGTTACATGAAAGCGTGTCTTAAGTTTAGGGATCATAAAAGAGAAGAGACTATCTCTTAAGAGCAGAGTAGGCTGTACCGTGTGCTTTTTGTACTTCTTCCTGAGCTTGAGAATTATTTTTGAGTCTGAGTTCAGAATCTTGTAGGAGGTAGCAATGTGCTTGGCGCAGATTGGCTGGAAAGAAACTTTAAGCGCAGCAATGTGTGTGTGTGTGTGTGTGTGTGTGTGTGTTTAATGTTTTATGTGTGTGTGTTCATATTCATCTTTCTTTCACTAAACATGAATTCAGCTTACCTGACCAGTCAGTGTGCTCCAAGTATTTCCCTTGACTGCCCCTGTACCCCTAGCACTGAGGTTGCAGATAAAATCTATGTGTTATTTGTTTCCAGTCCCTAACCTAGTCCCTCATGCTTTCCATCCTTACATAGCAGGGATCTCTCCAGGCCACTCAGAGTAGTCCTGTCCTATGTGCTAGAGCCAGTGCCATACTTCCTTCCTGGGTCTTACTTGTGTCTAACCTTTTGCCTTTGTTTCTTTGATGTTTTGAAGTTTAAATATAATTACATAATTTCCATCTTCCCTGTTCTCTCTCTGTCTTTTCCCATGATCCCTCTCAACTTGCTCCCCTTCCTGGCTCTTTATTCCACTGTTATTCCTTGCCTCCTGGAATCCCCAGCTGTGCAACCTCTTCCTGCTAATACTGTACCTCAAAATCCAAGGAAAAAAGAAAGATCCACCTGTGATAAGCACTGTGACAAAATGCCTGGCAGAAACAGCTTGGGGGGAGCACTTGCTTGGTCTCATGGTTTCAGAGGGTTCAGTTCATCGTGACCATGAAAGAAAGAGCATATGGCAAAGGGTTCTCAGACGACAAGAGACCAAGAAGCAGAGAGTGGGAAAGGAAATGGGGCCAAGACACCACCTTTAAAGGTCTCTCCGCAATGACTCAATGTCCATCAGATGGACCCCACAGCTGCTTGTTCCACAGATCTTTTTGAAATAGTACCACTCTCAGATACAGTAGAGGGCCCATATTGACATATTGGTTATATGGGATGATGGATGAGCAGGAGGGGGAAGATTGAGACTGAGTCTTTAATCATTCCATGTGATGGTTAATCTTCATTGTTAGATGGTGAGAATTGAAATCACCTAGAAGATTTGGAAGGCATGTCCAGAAGTGTTTAACTGAAAACAGAAGACCCAACTTGAAAATGGGAAGCACCATCCTAACAAGAGGGGTACCAGATTAAATAAGACTAGAAGAAGGGGGTATTAGCTGAGTATTCTCGCCATTTCCTGGGAATGCATTTGACCAGCTGCTGCCACACGCTCATGCCAACATGCCTTTCTCACCATAAGGTACTAGGTCCTTAAATTGGCAACCAAATTAAGCTGTTCTTTCCTTAAATTGTTTGATCTTGTCATTAAGAATAAATGTAAGTAATGCATTCTGTTAATACAGGGAAGTTACTGAAGCCTCGGCCAAGAAATAATCTTTATTTGACATGTGAAGGGTGTTAGGCAAAAGGTAGGAACAATTAAGATCCAGCAGAGAAGCACTGTACTGACTCCAGCACATAGAACAGGGCTACCCTGAGTACAGTTCTTGAGAAATATAGCTACAACGGCGGAAAACCAGACTCCAAAAGACAGGCACAACTATGTGGGCAGTCTAGCAAGTAGTGAAGGGAATGTAAAGGAGGAAAAGGAAGAGGTAAGTAAGGAAAAGGGATGGAGATAGAGAGGGAGAAGGAAAGGTAGACCAAAAGGGCAGTGACAGAGAACTTCAAGAAAGGTGGAAAGACCTTCCTGAACAAATGGCTATACAAAGAAAGTAATTAAAAAGAGGAAAGTTCAGTTTTGACTCCACCCTTGATGTCTTTCAGCACTGTCTGGTCACATTTAACTGCGCCTTCCTTCCTTTCTCAGCTGTGTGACTTTGTTTCCACGCAGATATTTGTCTCATTCCCTTGGAATTGCGATTATTTTTCATCTATCCAACTCTGGGGGAATGGTATAATTCAACCTGTCATTTCTGTTCTGTGCCCTCACACCATCAACCAGCATGGGCCTCAGACTGCAGTCCTTAAATAGGCTAATTCATTGATGAGCTGAATTTCCTAAACTCAGAAAGAAAGTCATCAGTGAGGGAACCCCTCTAGAGCCTGACCCCTTGGTAGTAGAGCCTGATGACGGCATTCAGTAGAAGATAGGTAGCATTTATGTATGCCCCCGCTATAACATGTTGTACCCTCATTTGTGAGCTGCTGCATGTCTAATTTGTGACTTCTCTTGCTCCCCACTTTCTCTCTATTGTGAGCACATTTGGCATAAATTGTGAAACTCGAGGGACAGAATAGGGATGGCTGCGGTCCTGCTCAGCGTTTCCATGGCTAAGAATGTAATTTTCCAATTAGGACAAAGCAATGCAAATAAAGTTATCTCCCTCGGTGTACTTATTTTGCTATGCATAAATGCATGTTACAAATCCCACTGTGAATTTAAAATAAGAATAGCAAACTTACAATAAAAACCTTAACAGCCCAAAAGTCCCAGTTCTCTCTCTCTCTCTCTCTCTCTCTCTCTCTCTCTCTCTCTCTCTCTCTCTCTCTCTCTCCCCCTCTCTCTCTCTCATACACACACACACACACACACACACACATTCTATAAATTTTATTGAAAATGTCCATAGCCTCCTTTCGAGAAAAAATTAACTTCAATAATAACATTGTAATAGGTCATTTTGGAAATAAACCTTTAATTAAGAGGGGGGGGGAGTCCTTAAGGTTGTTACCTCTCCCCTTGCCAAAATATATTTAAATAACATGCATAATGGACCACATTATTTATTCAACAGAGAGAGATGCATTGAGTCGGGAATAGAATCGAAGTTTTCGACACATTAGATGCACTTCTTGCTTTTCAGGAAACTGTCACCTTTTGCAAAAAGCAAACCATCTCTCCACCCTGAATGCCTCTCGGCACAATAAAGATGTGACAAGGACATTTCTCCTCTTCCATGGTACACAGGGCAGCCTGTGTGGCTGACCCAGTCTTACAGTGAGTAATTCTAAAAGGGCTTATCATTATCCTGACAACATGCAATGTTAGGTGTGCGTGATTCATTTCTTAATAGTGTAGTGAGGAAATAGAGAGAGAGCCAGGCAGGCAATAATGCTAGCACTCCAGTCCCTGTGATATTAATTACTCAGGACATGTGCATGACATGTTGTTCATTTGTTCCTCACTGCGAGCTATCTTATCTCCACTCAAGACGGCTGATTAGTGCGGGCAGCCTCCAGACATTCTCAGACACTCTTCGATCCTTCATTGTTTTGTGGTTTGATGAGGAAATGGCCTGCATCCTGAAAGCACAGTGGAACTCACTCGCCCTTGCTTTGTTTCTCTTCATGCCACTACCCTCTATCCATTCTTCCTTCCTTCCTTCCTTCCTTCCTTCCTTCCTTCCTTCCTTCCTTCCTTCCTCAGCCTTTTCTTCCCTTCCCCTTCCTCTCATATCCTCCCTCCTCTCCCTCCCTCCTTCCCTTTCTTCCTCCGCCAGTACCTTCCTTCTTTCACCTGTAATTCTTCTTCCTTTTTGTCTGTGCCTTTTCTCAAACATCTCTCAATAGAGCTTCAGTTCAGGATCTATTGCAGGCAAACAATCTTCCCAAGAGATTTCCCCGCCCCCTTTTTTTTCTATATATAACTGGAGCAAATGTTTTACACCTTGTCATATTGCATGACTCCCGGTAACACTGAAAAGAATCAGTTTCAACGGATTTTTAGTACTTTAGTCCTCTGTCCATCAGAATAATAGTATTTTCTTCATAGTGTTATTACGAGTTAAAATAAAATACCTCCCAACAGGTTTTATGAGTTGGAATAATTGTTCCCTAGGTAGTAGCCCTGTTGTGGCTCCCTGTTGTAGAAGCTCTGAAGCAGAAGATATGGCTGGGTGAGAGGGTTTGCAAGACGTGGAGCTGAAGGTTGGGCCCAGGCCTGCTTTAGTGCTATCACTGCTGGCTGCCACCTGGAAGTGTGAAATGTAGTAAAGCCAGCACAACAGGTGGGGGAGGGGGCAGCTTCCATAATGACTTCTCTCCTGAAACCCTGAGCACAATTTACCCCCAACCCCAAGTTGCTTCTGCCATGGATAAGAGAACTATTAATAATTCAAATGTATTCCGGCCTTTCAAAATAACGTATGCTGATGCAAAACCTTAGTGCACATACACACCCTGGAGTTACTATTAGCAATTACCTAAAAGTGCCTGATTGCAAGAAAACACATTCATCTTGATACTGCCTTCCTGCAGTCGCCACCACTGCTTATGACAATCCACTTAGCTATGTATTCTGCAAGGAAACCCAGCTCTGTGCTTGTTACTGAAGTAGACTAATTGGTTGTGGGATGGAAGAATAAATCGAATGAAACACAAATCACCTCCCAACATTTGCAGTCAACTAGCCCCCAGATGGACCAGTGTCACATCCTGACCCAGATCCAGCACTGAAACGACGCTGCTTGGCTTTGAATCCTAGTCCCAGTCCCTGCCACTGGGGATACCGTAGCTCTGGGCCTCAACTGTCCATAAGGGGTTAGTGATGATCTCTAGTTATGGAAGATTATTCTGAGAAGTAAATTAGTACAAGCAATGTGTATTGAGTGAAGAGCTAAACATATATACCAAGGGCACTTCTGCTCCTGTCTGTGACTACTTCTCCAAAGATAACATAAACCACAGTAGCCCCATGACTGATGTATGGGCTGTCCATAGCATTGGCCATCACTTCGTTGGGACAGTGTCTCCCATAGGTCATATAAGAGTCAAGAAAGAATGGTGATGTGTTGCCTGCTAATTCCCTCCTTCATTTCCTCTGGAGAATAATGCAACAATCAAGGCTAGAAGCTTAGATAAGAGGAAGGCTGCAGCCCTGAAGTCCCACGCCAGCTGTGTCAGTTTGATATCAACTTATCACAAGACTCAAAATGGGGGAAAGCAACCCTCAATTGAGAAAATGCTTCTGTGAGATTTGTCTGTAGGCAGTCTGGTAGGACATTCTCCTGATTGATGATTAATATAAAAAAGCCCTGATATTGTGGGTATGCTATCTCTGGACAGGTAGTGCTGGGGTACTTGAGAAAGCAAACTGGGGGGTGGAGAGATGGCTCAGCCATTAAAGGCTAGGCTCACAACCAAAAATATAAGAAAGCAAACTGAGCAATCCATGGGGTGCAAGCCAGTAAGCAGCATTCCTCCGTGGCTTCTGCTTCAGGTCCTGTCCACCTCCAGGCCCTGCTTTGAATTCCTGCCCTGATTTCCCTTTATAATGGACCGTAAGCTGAAATAACTACATTCCTCTCCATATGGCTTTCGGTCATGGTGTTTTATCATTGTTATATAAAACCTAAGTAAGGCACTGGCACAACATATGCAAAACAGCATCTTTGGCTGAACTGTTATTCATAGATTCTGCAAGTTTGCTGAGCAAGACATCTGCACAAGGAGGTGGGGGTGGCCACAGTACCCGCCCCCCGGCAACTCAGTGATGCACATGTAGGTGGGAGTGGGTACAGCATAAGATGCACATGTTCTAACACTGGTGTACTGTACAACTGACTTCAGGACGAGGCTTCAGGAGCATGAGGACATCGCACTATGGCCAACCTGAAGCGGGGAAGACAGTGCAGCTACCATCAGGGGACCTTCTTAGGCACACGGTTGTGTGTTTATACATTGACTGTAACTTGAACTGTGGATAGCAATGATGACAATCAAACATCAAATATATTTGAAGGAGGAGATAGAGAGAAAAAGAGAGAGGCAGAGAGAGACACAGAGAGATACACAAAGATAGACAGAGACAGAGAAAGACAAAGACACACACACACACAGAGAGAGAGAGAGAGAGAGAGAGAGAGAGAGAGAGAGAGAGAGAGAAAATGCGCTTAGGAGAGAGAATTGATTGATGTGGTTTGAATTCACCAAAAAAACTTAATAATAAATATAATTCCTATTGGTAACTTTAGAAAGAAACTATATAAAACTATTGCTGTATGTATTGAAAACATGTTGCACATGGACTTAATGTAGCCTGTCTTTTGCAAACTCTATGTTCCTGAAAGTTTAAAAATTCCAATATTAGATTTTAATGAGCAATAATTCAAAAAAGCTACAAAAGAAAACAGAAGGCAGGAATGATTGTCCAAGGAGAAAAACTAAGTAATTGAATGAAAAGATGACATTACAACACCACTACAAATAAAGTAAATGATTAACACTTTAATTTATCAAACCAATAGAACTCATCCTGAGAAATAAATTTTCATGACAGGTAACAAATGTTTACCTTTTAAGTACCATAATCTCCAGTGGAGGCAAAAGAATAAAAATAAAAACAAAAGCAAAAGCTATCTTTTCATATTTGACTAATCAAGGGAGACATTAAGACAAAATTTTTAAGGAAGTCATCTCAAACTATATATTATAAAGATGCAAGTGAGCCCCCGATTAACCAATTCCACTCTTGATAGAATATTTTACATAAAAGCAAAGGAATTAAAAAAGATAGAGGTACAAAAGTATACAGATGTGTATTATAACATCTGTACATCTCTTGTAAGTGCAATGGTGGGCCAGCAAGAAGGTAAAGGCACTTTACTACAGTGCCTAAGTGCCTGAGGTTGATCCCCAGGGCTCACAAGGTAGAAGTGAGCTCATTCTTGTAAGTTGTCCTCTGATCTCTACATGAATGACATGGCATGTACACACACGTAAATTTAAGGTATATACATATATATATATATATTTGTAATAGTAAAGTAAATATATGTACAAATATCTTGTGAGTATTTAAAAAATGAGTTGTCTATTCTCATGGACTTGAAGAATGTGGAAAATAAATGATTGGATCCTATAGATTTAACTAAGAATAAAATTAAATGATGCATAGTCGTGTGTATGTTTCCACCTCTTCTTCAACAAATTATTATAATGCCGATTGTGTGCTTTTGTATGCCTGTTTGTGTTTGACAGGGTAAGGAAAAGGGCTCATGACATATGAAAACTTGGCAACATCAGAGGAGTAGAAAAATACTAAGAGAAATTTAAATACTCAGCAGCATTTTTCTCCAGTTGAGATTATGATCATAACAGAGTTGGCATTATCAGGAGAATCAAAAGAGAAATAAATATACTTTGCCAGGTTTTTCCCAGTGTTGTATCGTCAATTCTTTTTTACTTTGAGGCCAGCAGGGGTCTTAGGGCTAGTGAGATCTGCTGATTACAGAACGGCTTTTACCTTGTTAAGACTTTCTTACATATATCTCACTTGTTACACCAGTTGCTATGGATACCCTGTACGTGTGCAATCACTTTGAAAATAGCTATATCAAATAATTTACAGATATTTTAAACTTCCATCTCCTACATATGCCTATGGCATGGGAAGTTCCTCAGTGGTCTCCTGTATATTTCAGAGGTCTCTTTATAAGCAGTACAAGTTTCTGAAAGATCATGACAGAGTTACAATGGTAATTTAGGCAGAACTCATAGCCCCTCTGGTTCCCAGTCATATTTTTCAAGGAACTCTCATGAAGCAATATGCAGTCAATGACATTACATTGCAGAACAATTTGCAATTTCAGACTTCAGGCAAAATAAGAATTCTGCCTGGAAGATCTATGAAAATTCTTCAGAACTGTCTCCCAACTTCTCGTAAGAAATGCAGTCTTAGAAGCTCTGGGTTCTAATAATCAGACAATATGCTCCCAGGGTTTTTAATTCAATTTTCCCCCTGACACTTCTATGTTCTTTTCCTTAACCTAAGAAATGAGAACTGTGTGATTAAGTAGATTTCTGTGACAACAAAGCCTCATTATTCTGTGCGTTCGTGTATATAGAGAAAAGGAAAGGAGGGGAGCATTTGTGAGCTTGTTTTAAGGAAAGAAACAACTTTGACAGTTGATGCTCTACTGGAGAAATACATCACAAGTAAAAAAAAAATGAAGTAGTAAAAGTAATTTGCCATCTTATTTATGAATTCATACGTATCCCAGGATGCTTGCCAGGCAAACAAGAGTGGGAGTGTGTATATGAGACTTAATCATTATTCAAATATCCAACCAGTACCAAAAGAGGAGTCTGAAAAATGGGTGTTGAGGAGGACGAGCACATTGCCCATGGCGACCATACCTATTTAGGTAGAAGAAAAAGTATAATGTAATATATATACCCAATGCCTTCCAGCATGCTAAAGAGTTGTGATGTTTTTAGTTATTGATCTAAAGCCAGACAACTTTTCGAAAAGACATTTGTAATATCACCCTACCACTCCTGCAGATGCTGCTGCTTGGCTCTAAACTAGAAAGACAATTCAAACTCATAATACAAGTTCTTTGGAAGGGATAAGCTGTATTCTCATGTAGGTACTCTTCTGTCCTCTGGCAAATTCTTTTATTTTTTCCTTTTGCAATGTTGAAATTTGAACCCAGCACTCCGTGAGTGCAAGTCCAGCATAATACACCCTAAGCTTTAAGTGTACCCTAGCCTTAGTACACTGTTTATTTATAAGAGTGTCCACAGCACATTTTCTGAACCATTGTCAAAATAATTAGGCTTTGCGTGGTTGTTTTTGTTTTTTGTTTGTTTGTTTTGTTTTACTTTAGGGAACAGCCAAAAGATAGAAACATTATGCCCCTTCGAACTCAATGCACCTGTTTTGTACTTAGAAATGGTCAACTTGCCCCTTAGAGAGGGTAACTGTTCTCAATTTAAAGAACAATTAAAAGGCAAAATGCAGGAATTCCTCAAAACAAAATCCTAAGATGAAGATGGTAAAATCATTTCTCCCAAAGCACTTACTTAATAAACTATGAACTACGTACACTACTATAACTAGAGAAGAAATACTTCTTTAGGAATCTAAGACAATATGCCCCAACCTCTTTTTTATTGAAAATAAATTCTTTCACTCAATATTCCCCAGCCATTCAAACCCACCTCTCTCTTCCTCCCTCCCTCCCCTCTCATTAAAGTATAGACTTCTAAAATAATAATAAAAGAAAAACAAACTAGAATAGCACCAAACACTCCCAACTTCTTGATAATTTTATCTGAAATCTTACTTACTTAGAACATTGAAAATTCACCCTGAGGATATCTCTCAAAAACTCAAGGTCTTTGCTGATGTCTTGACCAAGCTGGTTAGAAAAAAAAGGTTATGCTGAACTGGAAGAAGAAGTTTTCATTGCAAATATTTGGAGTTTCTAATGAGCAGTAGTGACTGCCAGGGGCAAGCTGGACTCTTGCCTTTGTTCAGACAATGCTTTTAGTATCCTGGTGCACAAATTATTTCAGGAGAAACTAGAGACAAGGGCAATTTTTTTTCATAAAAATCTTTTTTATACTTCTTGTGTTCCTACTTTTATGTTTGAATAAATGGAGTTTCATATTAATGGTAAGAATGATATGTATATGTGTGAAGATAAGGAATCAAGTGCATATTTTCATGTGTAAAATAACACATTCTATAGAAATGTAAATAAAAGCATGGGTGTGTATCTTGTATATGTGTATGTATGTATGTATGTATGTATGTATGTATGTATGCATGTATGGTATATATGCATGTATATGAAAATGAATGTATTCTTTTAAACTACAAATCAGTGATAACTGAAAATCACCCCTTGGAGGAATGTCCTGTACTAACACTATTGTCAGTGGGGGTGCTATTTATGAGACATTTGTAATTATAAGCATGTAATTTACAAATTTTCCCAAGTGGCCATTTCAAGTTGCCTAATGTGCAATCATTTCTTTGATTTCACAATTCTACGTTTTTGTTTTTTGTTTCCTTTTTTGTGTTATTGTTGCTGTGGCAGGATATCACACACCCTGGCAAGCCTCAGCATCCCTTGTAACCTAAGTTCACCTGGAATTCACAGCAATCTTCCTTCTGAGTGGACCATTGCAAGCGCCCAGGGTATATGATGTTTTGTAGGAGAGATTTTCCTGGCTACTGCACCAAATGATTCCATTAAAAAAACTGGTATATAATTTGTATTCTAAACTTCAGAATACCTTCTTGTATCGACCTATATAAATAAAGTCCTCTTGGTCCAACAATATTAAAGGTGTTGCAGCTTCTGGTTTATATAGAGAACTTTTTTTCAACTAAACTAAGCAACATAGTTGCAATTTTTATTACGTCCAGAATTATCTTAGCATTCCTGTTTTGCTAGTCCTTCATCGGTGCTTATAATTTTTCCCCAAAGAGAAAAAGGGTTTACCTCTTATCAAGACCAAAGTCACTAATTGTTTTAGTCCCACTTCACCAAGCCTGGTATTCACAGAAGGTTAATGTTACTAGAGGTTTGTATTGTATGCCCAGATTCCAGCTGCTGAATAAACTGCAAAATGAAATTGCAAATAAATGACTGATACTGTGAGGTGCAATTGCTTTTTATTTTTTGTCTTAGTGGTAGAAAATGCTATCTCTCTAGCATAAGTTCACCATTTACATAGTTATACTAACCTTTCTGGTAGTGCTTGGTTATCAAATGCAAATACCTCTTGAAGCACCTCCTGAAAAGAATGGATGGATGGATGGATGGATGGATGGATGGATGGATGGATGGATGGATGGATGCATGGATGGGTGGATGGATGGATGGATGCATGGGTGGGTAGATGGACAGACAGATGGACAGAAAAACAAAAGGACAGACAGATAAACTACCACTTAAAAATAGGTTCTTTCACAATTTTTAAGGATAAGAACAGCGCAATCAGGGAGAAAACAAAGATGGTGGTGGCTGCAGCAGATGGAGCTCGGAGGAGTCTAAGAGATCCATATAGGCTCTAAAGGATGGTGTGGCAGCAGAAAAGGAGTCTGCAGAGCCTGCAATAACTCCGGAACAACTAAGGTGGGGATTGGGGGATGGCCTGAAACTGTTGATCTCAGATACTAACATGGCCTCCAGGGCAGCATGGATCCTAGAGGCCTTTTGAGGAGGTCCAATCCAGAAAATTAGCCTTTTCTTCATCTCAGACTTCCTGTTGCTCAGAATCAGGGCAACTGTCCAACTGAGAAGCATGGTTCACAGCTGACTCATCTTAGGGGAAGATGTTTCTAAGACGTGGACTCACAAAACTCCAGGTTGCTGCACACCACCCTGTTGGCTCTACTTAGCAAGTGGATATTTCCCCATCCACTGCAGCCTTCTCTCACATCTGGAATTACTATGGTAGAACAGAACAGTTCTTGAATAATGACGAATCTATACTATTTGGAGCAGCATGTCAGCCAGCACTCTACAAGCACAAGGTCACACCTAATGAGCCCTGTGTTGCTTACATCTCTGACAGGGAAATGTGCAACTGCCTGGAGAGCCCTGGGCCCAGTAGGCCCCAGGATGGAGCCACCACTGCTATGAGATGCTTGTCCTGCTGGGAGATGGAGAATGTGGAGCAGCAGCACTATTCACAGTCTACAAGCACAAAGGTCCAGCCAGGTGAGCCTTGGGACAGCAGATGTCAAGGGAGAGGGTAGGATGTATGTATGTACTAGCCAGTAGCTCACACAGAATCTGCCCCTAGAAACCCTGCTTAGCTACAACATCGTTTTATCTCTGGGCAACAACAGGATATCCGAGGCAACTCTTGGCAATGATACAGTATTTCCAATGTTTCAGAAACCAGAAACATTGAACCAGACCAATGAACTGTTGTGATAAATGTATGCATGATGCAGGGAATATACGCAATAGAGCTGTTTGGGCCATAGATGTATACTTTGTGACACAGTGCAGTTTCTAATGTCACTATGACAAACACATATGCAATAGAGAGGTAGGGAAGATGGCTGAATGAAATGGTGACTGCAGTGGAGAGAGACGGAACTAGTGGTGCCATAGTAGTTCCAGATGTGAGAGAAGACTGAAGAGAAAAATCCTCTTGCTAAGTAGAACCAAGAGGGTGGTGTGTAGTAGCCTGGAGCTTGCTCTGAGTCAGCTGTGAACCATGCTTCTCAGTTGAAAAATTGCCCTGATTCTGAGCAACAGGTTGTCTGAGATGAAGAAAAGGCTAATTTTCTGGATTAGATCTCCTCAAAGGGCCTCTAGGATCCATGCTGCCTTTGGAGGCCCTGTTGGTATGTGTGGTTAGCAGTTCGGGCCATGTTGAAGCCCAATATTAGTGGCCTGTGCAGCCACCTGAGGCCATATGAATGTCCATGGGCCATGTTGTCACTGAGGACCATGCCTCGGTCAAGGACCTCGTTGATGTCCATGGTCCATGTTATCATGGAAGTCCATTTTGATGTTTCTGGTCTTCCTACTGCCTGAAGCTATGCTGTAGATGTCCATGCTGCTGGGGTTGGGGTTGGGAGGAGGTGGAACGTGTTGATGTGAGTGGCCTGTACTGCCACTTGAAGTCATGTTGACGTTTTGGGCCTATGCTCCCTCCAAGGGCTACAATGTAGCCCACGCTGCAACAGATGGTGTTGTTGATATTCATGGTCTGTACTGCCACCAGAGATCCTACTGAGGTCCATGGCACATGCTGATGTAGGAGACCACATGGGAGTTTGTGGTCTGTGCTGCCACCAGAAACCATGTGGAAGTCCACGATTTGTGCTTCTGCTCACTGGCAAGGGCAGGAAAGTGACTTTTGCAGAAGTATCTATGACTCTCAGTTAAGAAAGAGGGACATAGAAGACTTCTGTGACAGTCCCTACCTCCACCCTACCCCCGCCCCCCACCCTAAAAAACATTAACAGCCTAGACAGAAAGCCACAGATGAGAACTTTAAAAATTGTGATAAGGGGATAACATTTGAAATGTAAATTTAAAAATCCAATAAAAAGTTGTGATAAGGATGATAAAATGTAGGTCTCCACGACTGTTGGTTATTGACAGAAGTAGGGATGGGGAAGGACTTAGTTTTCTTTGGAGGGTCTCGCCACTGGGAGTTTAGCCATGCTCTAGTGACATCAATTGGACTTCTTTCTTTGTTTCTTTTTTCTTCCTTTGTTCCTTTGTTCCTTTCTTCCTTTCTCCTGCTCCTGCTCCTCCTCCTCCTCTTCTTCCAACTTGTCCTCTCTTTCTTCTTCTTCTTCTTCTTCTTCTTCTTCTTCTTCTTCTTCTTCTTCTTCTTCTTCTTCTTCTTCTTCTTCTTCTTCTTCTTCTTCTCCTTCTCCTTCTCCTCCTCCTCCTCCTCCTCCTCCTTCTCCTACTCCTCCTCCTTCTCCTACTCCTCCTACTCCTACTCCTTCTTCTTCTTCTTGCATGTGGGTGGGAGATGGGGTAGACCTGCATGATTACATAGTGATTGTGATCAGGATTCATAATGTAAAATTCCCAATCAATAAAAAATATTATATTAAAAAAAGCACAATCAATAATGTAGTGCGCGTGCACACGTGTGTGTGTGTGTATGCATGTGTGTTTGTGTGTGGTGTGTGTCTGTGTATGTGTGTGTGTGTGTGTGTGTGTGTGTGTGTGTGTGTGTGTAGCTCACAGAGAGACACAACAGGGTTTGAAGGAAGACTGGTCTGGGGACTTCCAAGATGCCCCCAGGCAGGCATAGCCTCTTTGTGTTAACTTCTCTCAATGAAGACCCTTGTCTCTGGTTCTCTGTCAGTATTTGCAGTCTTCCAACTTTCTGCTTCCTCGCGGTCATATAGTGCCCAAAATAATTAGCATGGAAATCTCAAGGAAAGGTGACCTTGTCCTCCTAACATATCTAAGCATCTTGACATATATTTAAAGTTACAGTTCTCGAATTCGATAAATGGTCCACATCCGCTTTCTTTGAGTGACTTGTCTTTATGTCAATCATTGTAAAGGGGGTCAAAATAGCATCAATTTGACCACTTGACACTTCCCCTTAAAAGAAAAGCTGGGAGTCAGAACAATTTACCAGAAGATGTGTTTATGGAAAAAAGATCTATCCTTCTGCAGATATGGCCAGGAAAACCAGCAAGGCTAGATTTAGATGCAAGTAAGTTGCTTTAGAGCAGAGCAGAAGATTGCAATGTGAGGTTCGACTTAAAATTTAGGTTTGAAAATTGCTCTGCTTAGAATCCAGTCAGTCATTCTCTGCTTCTAAATGTGACATTATCATTAGACTCACTAAGAACATTGAAATTCTGTTTGGCACATCATGCTATAAAACCCTCTGCTCTAAAATGCAAGGAAAAACCTCATTATTAGACTAATGAAAACTACAAGTAGCCTTAAATTTGTCTTAGCTACAGTTCCAAGGAAGATAATGTGATGGTTTTTAAAAAAGGAAAGAAAAGTTTTTGCTAAATCTTTCCAATTCTATGTAAGGTATTTGATAAGAGATTTTCATTACTAAGAAGAAAGCTGACTTGAAATACAAGCTAAATTGACTCATTGTCTATAATTTTTCAGAGAAGTGAGTATCACAATTTATTTCTACCTTTGAACTCTGTCTAAGGACTTTGCAAATATGTTTCCAGTGGTGTGGGACCTCTCAGAGTATTAATTGCATATTTTCCCATCAAAAGATTTTTCCCGAGGCCTTTTTAACAATATGACTTAGTCATAGACTACAATAAGGTTATTAGAACATAGGGAATTTTATGAGCTGTTAGCCGCATCTCAAAGCTTATTAGCCTTAAGAGGAAATCACTAACTCATTAATGTCTTTATCACTCCTTTCACAGCAAACTTACTGTGTCATACTAGCCAGAGTTTTTGAAGTATTATCATTTATAATGGATACTAGAATCAGGACCCCCTTCCTTCAGGGTTCTGATTACGTTTTTTAAAATGCTTAAAAAATGTTTCCTTATAATATTAGTGGTTTCCTATGTCAGAAACTCTTAGGTATGCTCAACCAATCTCACATTTACTCAAAATAATCCCACAGCAAAGTCTGTTCTTTTATACTGTATACAAGCATGTCCTGAAATTGGCCTGGACCGAGAGGCCCTCTGCAGAATTACACAGTGTGGGAAATGGAGTGATTAACTAAGCGTAACTTTAGTGCAACTCTTACTTTTTGTTTGAAATCAGCTGTTGGTCACAAAACAAGTGGCTGACACAAAGTAGTCAGTTATATAAGTATTGGTCAACTGAAAAAGAGTGAACATGTCTGCATTAGTACTGTCACATGATAAAACCTGACAAAAGTATAGCCAAATACAATGTACCATGGTGGTGGTTTGCACATGGTTGGCCCATGGGATGTGGCACTATTAGGAAGTGTTGCCTTCATGGAATAGGTGTGGCCTTGTCAGAGAAAGTGTGTCACTATGTAGACAGGTTTTGAGGTCTCCTAGCACTCAAGCTCTGCCCACTACGGAAGAGAACCTTCTCCTGGCTGCCTGCAGGGACAGTCTCCTGGCTGTCTTCAGATCAGCATGTAGACCTCTCAGCTCCTTCTCCAGCACCATTGTCTTCCTACAGGCAGCCATGCTTCCACCATGATGATAATAAACTGAACCTCTAAAACTATAAGCCAGCCTCAATTAAACATTTTCCTTTATAAAAGTTGCCTTGGTTATGGTATCTCTTCACAGCAATAAAACCCAAGCTAAGACACCCACTAGAGAAGCCTCTAAGGATAAAGTCTTCTTTTAGTGACTTATTTTTCAAAGAAAAGAAAAAAGTAACTGTGAGAGAAAGAATCAGGGGTCAAGCAACGGGGGGTGGGGGGTGGCACTGTCCTGTAAGTACCTGGGTTCTGCGTCTACTTAGGCATTTCTGTTTATCAGATGCCCATGAGAAACTTATGGTGTCCTCTTTGAAACTTGAGACTCAAACAGATAAAGCTAATACAGGGTTGAGATTTTAAGTAAGAATAACTTGTCAAACATATTAAATATAAAAACACATAAACATTTGTTGAAGTTTGGTCTTTTACTATGTAGTACAGTGTTAATGCTAAATACTGTCCCCCAAGGCCTGGTTGGTCCCATGGATGAAGAAATCTGCTGATACACAAGTGACACTATATAACCTTGCCCCAACAAGTTTATTCCTGGTTGGAGAAGTGAATAGTGATGCATACAGCCAATAGCTGGACAGAAGAGATTTTTGGGTTCCTGTGCTTGGGGTCTGAGGAAAGCATGAGGAAAGAGAAGAGAAAAATATGTAGAAAGGATAGATGCTATGGGCTGAGTTATGAATATATGACATGAGGGTTGGCCAATTGAAATTAAGAGCACTTACTAGGATATTCATTGCTACCTATGAGGTCAGAGTCCAGGGTCAGTCCATGTATAGTCTTTAGGTAGTGAACTAGATTGTTGGGGGGAGGGCAACAAGGGGGGGAGGATGGGGAGGGGAACACCCATAATAAAGGGGAGGGGGCAGGGGGATGATTGCCCGGAAACCGGGAAAGGGAATAACACTCGAAATGTATATAAGAAATACTCAAGTTGGCGTATGCCAACAGCAAACCACCGAATTGAGAATAGGACCCCCGTTGAAGGAATCAGAGAAAGAACTGGAAGAGCTTGAAGGGGCTCGTGACCCATATGTACAACAATGCCAAGCAACCAGAGCTTCCAGGGACTAAGCCACTACCTAAAGACTATACATGGACTGACCCTGGACTCTGAACTCTGACCTCATAGGTAGCAATGAATATCCTAGTAAGAGCACCAGTGGAAGGGGAAGCCCTTGGTCCTGCTAAGACTGAACCCCCAGTGAACTAGATTGTTGGGGGGAGGGCGGCAAGGGGGGGAGGATGGGGATGGGAACACCCATATAGAAGGGGAGGGGAGAGGGGGATGTTTGCCCGGAAACCGGGAAAGGGAATAACACTCGAAATGTATATAAGAAATACTCGAGTTAATAATAAATAAATAAATAAATAAATAAATAAATAAATAAAAGAAATACTCAAGTTAATAAAAAGAAGAAGAAATTAAGAGCAGCCCAGAACAGAACATAGCACGTTGTAACGTTATAATTGAGGGTTGTTGAAGGGGAAGTAGATCCTAATAACTTAGTGAATAGATATCTGCCCAAGTCTAGTGCTGATTAAGGCTCATTATAAATACGTGTGTTTTTTTATCTGGGAACTGAATGATCAAAGGTGGGGTAGAAACCCTGACTTGAGATTAAATATTTACAACAAAAAACATGTACATTTCTAATCTTGCTGTAGATTTTATCGTGTTTCTTCTATAAAAATTCAGCCTACATTTTAAAAAAATCATTTAAAGATGTATTTTATTTCAGATTATGGATGTGAGTATGGGGTGTGAGGGTATTTGTATGTAAGTACTGATCCTCATGGAAGCCAAAAGAGGGGGTCAGACCCTCTGGAGCTAGAGTTACAGGCAGTTGTGAGCTGCTGAAGATGTTTGCAGGTCCTCAGTAAGAGCAACACGCACTTTAAAACCACTGAACCATCTCTCAGGTTGTTCTCTTAGCTTTTTAAAGATGACAAAAATGAGAAAATTCAAAGTGAATCACTCGTGCGGAATTTACCAACATATTCTCCAGTCAGAGGTATCAAGAAGAGATGGAGACTGGAAGATGTTTGTTTCACTAATATCCACCATACAAAGGATCATGACTGCAAATCCCTGTCGTTCTTATACCGCCACTTTGAACACTGTTCCCTTAGATGTGACAGCCTGCTCTGAATGTGTCAGTGGGCAGTCACTGAACCTGATACCCCCTAACACAGAATGCAGCTTCCTGGTGATTTCCCACAGACAGTTCCTTGAGATTTCTTAAGATGCTAAAAGCTCACTGAGAATTTTGATAAACTCATAAGGCATAGGATCAAAGTCCCTGAACTCTTTATTTTTGACATGAAAAATGCTACCTTCAATCAACCACTGACCTCTCTCCTTCTTTTTTCTTTTATTCATTCCCTTCCTAGTGGTTTGTTGAAAACATTTCATGAACTTACTCCATTGTGTTAGAGACCATTTCTAAAGCTCAAGCTCAACAAATGTCTTCCTGATAGAACAATTGGAAAAATCCATGGTGTTTCAGTTGATTATGTTTTTAAGACAAAAATATTAATTTATATGAATTTCTTTGCTTTTGGTTATAGTCTTCTGTAAGAGTGACATTATAACCACTAGCAACTTCCATTGAGTTTTTCCCAAGTCAGATCAGTATCTCATTTGAACAACTTAACTGAATCATTCAAACTATTCTCCAAGGTGAAGGACATAACCTCTACATTTGATATTTGAGAAAACTGACATTAACTTCATTTCCACATATCTTTTCCTGCACAAGCTTCTTTATACTGACCGAGGACGAGTAGGTAAGATTCCCTAGAAGCTGATGGACTACTAAATGTTTCATCTAGTGACCCAAGACTGAGTAGATAGGTATCTCTCTGCCTTTTACCTCTAAGGAGTCAAAATAAATGTATTCTCTTAACAAATCTTAAGCCCAGGACAGACAAACAAACAAACAACTATACAACTTCTCAAAAATCTATAAAGAAGTGAGTTATCTTTGATGAGGAATAGAGGAGTCATGATGGCATTATCATATGCAAACATTCTTCTCACTACACATAAAATGTGGGTCTTCGTGGGATGATAGTTATTGTTTTTCTTTTCCCCCCAACGCCCCACTCATTGGTTAAATTGTCTTGCCATATTCCAATTGTGGGTATTCAATCATTTTCTCTTCCCTTCCTTTAAAATTCAGAAACCTAACCCCTATCTCTATAAGGAACACAACATTTAATGGTCCATAAGGACCACCCAAACCCCATCCCTCTTCCTTTGCACAAGGCACTCATTAAGATGGCAGTCAGCTACACCGGAAGCTGATCCTGCAGCGGCTTAGGGAGAAGTCATACTCCTGAAACTCCATAATCATTGTTTTACTTAGAAGTCTCACTTGCCCTTCTTATCAATACTGTGCCTCATCTGTCACATTTATGTGAGTTATAACCTCTTCTGGAGTCCTTGCTCACTGCCTCACTCTGAGGAAAGGGACTGTATTCATTCCTGTATCGTGGTGTGTTTGTTTCTCTTTGAAAGGCCATTCTCCCCCACTGTGCAGATATTTCACGAAGGCCAATGATTCCCTTTCATTTTGTTACTCCCCTGCACAGAGAAGAATCAAAACATCTTAAATATTTTTTGAATGGGTGAAACATAAATCTGACGGGAACAACCTTCGCTGGTACTCAGGGATCTCTCAGAGAAGCAGGATAGATACTCTATTTCTATTTCCAAGTGAACCCAAGACATTCTAGTCAGAGTTAATAGGCCTAGAAACTAATCCATAGCCTGAAGTTATGGTGAATTGTCAAAACTAAAATAGCATTAAGTATACAGCCTTGAGCTTAGCTCAAGAAATGTACAGAAAGGTCATTTTGTCATGCCTTGAGCTTTGATGATGTAAAACCACATCTCTCCCCTCAAAGGAATTAGGAGATATTTTATTCTGAAGCCAAATAAATGACATGGCCCTGGAACACAGGGTCAGGTTACCACAAACACCATAGTCCAGTGCTGTAACTTTTTAAGATTGTTCCTTACTTTAGTCAACTTAAGTCCCATCCCCACCCCCATCCTGATCCCTATGCAGCTTCTATGCTCTACTTTATACAAGGCTGATTGACTGATTAAATCTGTTATTGTGAGGAGCTGAAATGTTGCAGATTAGAGAGCAATTACCTTGGGCTATCTCTAGACTCTTAAATAGCCATTTAGTGTATGCGTATAGTATATTGGATTTGTATAGTAACAAAGAACGTGACACATGAATACATTTTTCAGTATATTGGTAGAAACACCAGACAAGCAGTTAGAGAAATGTAAGCTTCTGCTGTGAGCCACAGATGCTACCCAATGACACTCAGCTTTTGGGTTGATAGAAGTATGTGTTTATACCAAAAAGGGATTGTATCTCATAAACATATCCTCAAGCATGCTTGTGGTGTGCACACACACACACACACACACACAGACACAGACACACACACACAGATTAAATGTCTATTAGGAGATAGCCCAAGACAATTAGTTTCTAATCTACAATATTTCAGCTCTTCACAGAAGTTTCAATCAGTTATTCAGACTTGTAAAAATGTTGAAAAAAGATATTTCACTGGGGGAGGGGTTGGTACTTGAGTTGACAATTTAAAAATAAGGAAACTAACAAACCAACACCATATAATATAGTTTGCATCTTTGGGTTCTGAAAAAAATCTTTGCAATCTTAAATAAAGAAGAAAATATATGAAAAATATTCTTACACATTTCCATCATAATTGATAATTTAAACATGACTATGAGAATTGTTGTACATTTGTATATTACTTTGTATTTCTATAATGCTTCTAGAAAAAAAATGAAAGACCACATGAGGGATCTATGTTGTGCTACTTTTAACATAAATTGTCTATGCATTTCCATCATGCAAAACATATACTTCTACGGTGTGGTATTTCTCACTTAATTTCTCTTACCCAGAAAACCATGGAGAATCTTCCTGGAGTCTTCTATGGGTAATGTGTAGATGCTCAGGAAGGGAGAATTAGTTTCCATTAAGGGCGTAGATAGACATGCTCCAATAAATTACTTTACACCCAAGAGTATGCAGGCAGCACAAATTGGATCCAAAGGGTTATTAATTTTTATGTAAAAATCAGAAATTAGGAAGGTGAGGGGTAGAAAGGTAAAGCTGGATCTGGGAAAAGTTATGAGGAGGAGTTGGGGTTTATATAATCAAAATACATTGTTTGAAATTATCAAAAATTATTAAATACTATATTTTAAAAGTTTTCAAACTCAAATTCTACTCCCCAAGGGATCAAATTAATTTTTTTCGAAAGTAATGAAACATTTTCTCTCATTTCTATAATAAAGAAATGTAACATGGCTCTTATTCATCAAAACTTACCATTATTATTTTGGTTTACTATTCGTGGTGTTTTAAATATGCTTGACCCAGCGAGTATCACTATTAGGAGGAATGGCCTTGTTGGAAGAAATGTGGCCTTGTTGAAGGAAATGTGTTATTCTGTGGGTGGGCAAAAAGGGCCCCTCTCCTAACCATTTGGGAGTCAGTCTTCTCCTAGTGGCCTTCAGATAAAGATGTAGAACTCTCAGCTCCTCCTGCACCATGCCTGCCTGGATGCTGCCGTGCTCCCGCCTTGATGATAATGGACTGAACCTCTGAACCTGTAAGCCAGCCCCAATGAAATGTTGTCCTTATAAGAGTTGCCTTGGTCATGGTGTCTGCTCACAGCAATAAAACCGTAAGACACTATTTTAAAATCACGCAAGAATATTTAGAAGGTAGTTTAACAACACGATAGTTTAGCAAATCAACAACTGTACGTCTCCCACTAAGGGCTATAATTTCCTTAGCCAAAGGGGCTTTCATCTACAGTACCAGGAATGAAGTAGCCCATACAGTGCAGGCCTCAAGTACAAATTTTAAAGTGGTTGGTTAGCCCCAGCAGTCTCTCCACTATGGCACTGGTGAGCACCTCTTTTCTAACAGATTGGTGTTGTGTGCAACAGCGATTGAACTCACTGAGCATTTTCTTTCTTAGTGCAGACTTAAGGTGGTGAGGTAGCCGAGCCCTTAACATAATAAACTGTTAAATAAGGACATGGAGTTGGAAGAGAGAGTTGTTTGGATGTGGGGAAGTAGAGAGGGCAGTAGGAGAATTAGATGATCAAAATATAGTTTATAGGTATATGAAGATTTTAAAGATTAAATAATATATTGATTTTTAAAATTATTGCCATGAAAAGTGGATGCTTATTCTTCAGAACTGTTTTGGGTGAGGGAAAAACTAATAAAATGTATTCTTTCATCATATCTCTGACATAGAGTAGTAAATGCAATGTCTACACGGAGTTTCTCGTTGTTGTTTTGTTTTGTTTTGTTCTTTTTTAAGAAGAAGAAGCTGGGCATTGTGGCACAACTGAGTGATAAAGCAACCCAGAATGGAGAAATGACATCTTCCATACTGGCAGCCATTCCAACCAGTACAGTGCTCTATGACTTCCACTGGAAAAATGACAACTCAGAAGGTTCAGAAAAAAACTACAACTGGCACCACGTTTGTTCTCTGGCATATACAAAAGGTGACAAATGGACAACCTCAGGGCAGAAAAATATTGTTGGAGGTTCGGCCTTGAGGACTGGATAGATGGAGTCAGGACTTGATTAGTACACACTATACATTACGGATTCAGTGGCATCATTG